>NC_087111.1:7580757-7883787 GCF_963855985.1 Ostrinia nubilalis | reverse complement strand
TCTACGCTCCGCCCAGCGCCCATCCAACTCCAAAACCCCGAAAGCTTTCAGCTCGAGTTGCAAAATCGTTTCGAATGCCTAGGAGACTGCGAAAATGTGGACAAATACAATGACAGGTTCGTGGAAATTGTCCAAACGACTGGGTCTAAGTTCTTTAAAACCCGTCGTTCAAAAGGAACCAAAAAGATCTCTGACCTCACCAATCAACTCATGGAAGAGAGACGGAACTTGGTTCTGCAGTCCTCTGAAGATGCTGCTCAGTATCGGCGCCTTAACAGACAGATCTCCAAGTCTTTGACTCGCGACCTACGCCAATTTAATACAGACCGTATTAAAGAGGCGATTGAGCGAAACAAGGGCTCTAAAGTGTTCGCAAGAGATCTGTCTGTTGGCCAAAGTCAACTGACCAAGCTGAAGACAGAGGATGGCAGAGCCATTTCGTCGGGGCCGGAGATATTGGAAGAGGTCGAGAAGTTCTACGGACAATTATACACGAGTGTACGTGCACCTGTCACAAATCTAGCCGAAGACCCAAGAGCTAGACTGACCCGACACTATACCGAAGATATCCCGGACGTCAGTCTGTACGAGATTAGAATGGCTCTCAAACAGCTGAAGAACAACAAGGCACCGGGTGATGATGGAATCACGGCTGAGCTTTTGAAGGCAGGCGGAACGCCGGTACTGAGGGCTCTTCAGAAGCTGTTCAATTCCGTCACCCTCGAAGGAAAAACGCCTACGACATGGCACAGAAGTGTGGTGGTACTCTTCTTCAAAAAAGGTGACAAAACCTTATTGAAGAATTATAGACCCATCTCACTTCTGAGCCATGTCTACAAGCTGTTTTCAAGAGTCATTACGAATCGTCTCGCTCGCAGGCTCGACGACTTCCAGCCTCCCGAACAAGCCGGTTTCCGAAAAGGCTTTAGTACCATAGACCACATACATACGCTAAGGCAGATTATACAGAAGACCGAGGAGTATAATCAACCACTTTGCCTGGCGTTTGTGGATTATGAGAAAGCCTTCGATTCGGTCGAGACCTGGGCAGTGCTACAGTCTCTCCAAAGGTGCCAAATTGACTATCGATATATCGAAGTGTTGAGGGGTTTGTACAAAAACGCCACAATGTCGGTCCGCCTTCAGGATCGGGATTCGAAACCTATCCAGTTGCAGCGAGGGGTAAGACAGGGAGACGTCATATCTCCAAAACTGTTTACCACCGCCCTGGAAGATGTCTTCAAGCTTCTGGACTGGAACGGATTTGGCATAAATATCAACGGCGAGTACATCACCCACCTTCGATTCGCGGACGATATCGTAGTCATGGCTGAGACCTTGGAGGATCTAGGCACAATGCTCGATGGCCTCAGTAGAGCCTCTCAACAAGTGGGCCTCAGAATGAACATGGACAAGACAAAAATCATGTCTAATGTCCGTGTTGCACCCACTCCTCTGAAGGTTGGAGACTCTACACTCGAAGTTGTCGACAATTATGTATACCTGGGACAAACAGTCCAGTTAGGTAGGTCCAACTTCGAGAAAGAGGTCAATCGTCGAATCCAACTCGGATGGGCAGCGTTCGGGAAGCTTCGCCATATACTCATGTCCGAAATACCGCAGTGTCTCAAGACGAAAGTCTTCGAGCAGTGTGTGTTGCCAGTGTTGACATATGGATCCGAAACGTGGTCGCTTACTATGGGCCTCATAAGAAGGCTCAAGGTCACCCAAAGGGCGATGGAGCGGGCTATGCTCGGAGTTTCCCTGCGTGATCGAATCAGAAATGAGGAGATCCGTAGGAGAACCAAAGTAACCGACATAGCTCGCAGAATTGCTAAAATCAAGTGGCAGTGGGCGGGGCACATAGCTCGTAGAGACGATGGCCGTTGGGGCAGGAAAGTTCTCGAGTGGCGACCACGGGCTGGAAAACGTAGCGTGGGCAGGCCTCCTACTAGGTGGACCGACGATCTGGTAAGGGTCGCGGGAAGAGCCTGGATGCGGGCAGCGCAGGACCGTTCATTGTGGAAAACCTTGGGGGAGGCCTTTGTCCAGCAGTGGACGTCATTTGGCTGAAACGATCAATATATCATTAGGAAAGGACATCATCCACGTTTCATATATTTTTGGTCCAAAATCAAAAGTGCCGGCCAACAAAAAAAAGAGCTGTATTCTGACAGAATACGTCTGCCTTAGCATTTGTTACTATGGCACCAAAGCCGTAGCTCCACTGTGCGTCGAGTATTTGAGATCTAAAAGTCATCGACTATTCATACATTTTTTGTTTAAAATCAAAAGTGTCGGCCAATAAAAAAAAAGTGCTGTATTTTGACAGAATACGTCCGCCTTAGCATTTGTTACTATGGCACCAAAGCTGTAGCACCACTATGCGTCGAGTATTTGAGATCTAAAATTCATCGACGATTCATACATTTTTTGTTCAAAATCAAAAGTGTCGGCCAATAAAAAAAAGTGCTGTCTTCTGACAGAATACGTCCGCCTTAGCATTTGTTACTATGGCACCAAAGCTGTAGCACCACTGTGCGTCGAGTATTTGAGATCTAAAATTCATCGACGATTCATACATTTTTTGTTCAAAATCAAAAATGTCGGCCAATTAAAAAAAAAGTGCTGTATACTGACAGAATACGTCCGCCTTAGTATTTGTTACTATGGCACCAAAGCTGTAGCACCACTGTGCGTCGAGTATTTGAGATCTAAAATTCATCGACGATTCATACATTTTTTGTTCAAAATCAAAAATGTCGGCCAATTAAAAAAAAAGTGCTGTATACTGACAGAATACGTCCGCCTTAGCATTTGTTACTATGACACCGAAGCTGTATCACCACTGTGCGTCGTAGTATTTGAGATCAAAGTCAGTCGTTTCATATATTTTTAGAACTCAAATACTACGATGCACAGTGGTGCTACAGCTTTGGTGACATAGTAAAAAATGCTAAGGCGGACGTATTCTATCAGAATACAGCACTTTTATTTTTTGGCCGGCACTTTTGATTTTGGACCAAAATGGATGATGTCCTTTCTTTTACTAGGTTGTGGTGGCCCAGGATCCATCAATTTTACAAAAAATGAGTAGTCTAAAACAAAAACGCATGTTTTAGTATGGTACAAAAAAGTCACGTAGTCTGCGACGTGCGGTCCCACAGACCGCTGTTGAACTTTAAATCGAATTATCTTATCAAAACTGCCCTTATCGATGTAACCACTACCTGTAATCGCGTATGGGCAACTAAACTCGAAGGTACTGAGACGCTCGGGACACGGGAGTAAGTAGAACATTGCAATCCAGAAATTTCAAAAACCGGAGCGGTCTGTGAGACCGCACGTCGTCGGTTAAAGGTTAAGGAGAATTAATTCTTATTAGATTTATTAAATTTAATTATTATTTTGCAACTTTCAAACAAAGAAATACCCATGATTTAGTTTTAAATGTATAAAATATATGACATCGATGTTATTCCCTCATTCTTAACAGTCACCGAAATTCTCATCCAATTTAATTATGATATGCAACCTTGAAATATTTCGGCGTGAAATCACCGGAATGTGTTTTTTGCGGACTTTCGGTTTCGTTGGCATTATAATATAATATCGGGTGGAATACACAATGCGACCTCAGCGTCCTCCGAAGAATCTTCAAGTCCTCCCATCAATATCCCGCAAAAAGCTAAGCAAAAACGGGCGTTCTTGATTTTTATTTGACGGAATCCGGCGCAAAGCATCGTCCTGACTGGAGAGGGCTCAAAGGGCCGGCCCAGCAAAAATGTACATAATTGGCGGGCAACTCAAGAAAAAACTCTTCAAAAACACAACCTCTAAATGTCTCGAAAAAGTGCGCGCGTACAGGGTGTCCGCGGAAGGGTTAACGCGCGTTTGGCAATGCAGTTAGGTAAAAAATATTTTAAGAAATTCTTGAATTTGTTTTTGAGCCATTTAGAGTTTTTTTACTGTTTTATGTTTGTCTCATCATCTCAGCCATAGGACGTCCACTGTTGAACATAGGCCTCCCTCTATGTTTTTCTAATAAATAAAGAAAACAAAATAATAAACATATTATTCTATTAGTGTTAGTAAGATTTGAGAAACAACAAAATTAAATATAAATAGTGAAGTTAATGCATTTTCCCTATTGTAACTGCTAAATCTAGTAAACAAGGTTCAGTTATTTAGTATGCATGACCTTTTGGTCAATAAACAGACACGGATGCAAATCAACCATTGTCTTGGCCTATGTCGGCGAAATTAGACATATTTCTATGCATTAAGCCGACTGGAAGCTATGAATTTTGTTAATTAATTAACACTTGGTGAGGGCATTCACATTTAATTATACATAGTCTTAAAAATAATTTCTTTTGTATCAGTAAGTTAATGTTTTTTTTGCAAATACAATATTCATGAATATCGTGTTGTGTTTGTCAATTTCTGGACAAGGTATTTTTTTATAAAAATGAATCTTAATAACGATTATCTCATGTTTTTAAAATCACATTAATTGAAACTAGAACAAAAAGTCTATTAGTAGTAATCATAATTATGTACCTATAATAAAATTCCTGATAATAACAGACAGACCACGAAGTAGTCCTATAAGGGTTCCTTTCACTTTTAAAGAATCCTAAAATCGGGATGTCAGACGAATCAACGGTCAAAAGTTAGTGTCGAAAACATCAAATCTCCTGTATATAGATGCATTTCTATAAGGGATTGATTTATTCAAATCGAAATGCTTTGATTGTGCCCGTGGCTCGACTTATTTGTTTTGGATGGCAATTATATTTTATTTTATTAAGCAAAGGCTCGCATGAGCCAGATATCTAATTTTTCTAAGAAATCCGTCTGTGGTTGACTACTTAAATCCGTTTGGTTTGCACTCGTTTTGCTCCGTGGCTTCTCGTGAATTTCAAACGAACCAAAAAAAGATTGAACGGGACCACAAATATTTTTGAAATGAAATAATTTTAGTTTAATATACTTTTTAGTCGATGAATTATACTAAAATAAAATAAAAATGTGATTTATTGCACAGTTTAGTCACCCCAACTATATTGCACTATATTGCATAATACACCACACATTCACTATATTCAAAATTCGAATAACTCAAACAGACAGACAAGGCTTAAAGATGGGTATATTCGCTGCCGAGCCGGTAATTATGTAATTACTGATTATAATCGCGGATAATCGCGAGGTGATAGAAATGTTTTGCCATCACGCGAATATAGTGTAGCCCAATCATGCGATTCCGCGAACTGACTCAGTGGGCGCGGCTACGAAACTACGTTTCAAACTAAAATTGCCGCTAAATGTTCACTTTTGCTTTCAAAATTTGGGAAACCGAAACCATATTGAGAATTTATAGCTTATTAATAAATAAAATAATTTTAAAAAGTTTTATTCATTAAAACTTTTAATTTGTATTTTTCACTATAATTAAAAATATAAATATAATATTATTAATCCTATACACACTATTTTAAAAAAAATTTTTTTTTAACTTTATTACATTTTTTTTAAAATAACAAGTTCTGTTATTTGTTATCTTTTAGTATAATTAAAAACGTAAACATAATATTAATTCTTAAACAAATACATAAACACATTGTTCTAAAATTTGTATTAGTTTCAGTAAAAAGAAAAAAATATAATTATAAAAATCTGTTTTTACAAGTAGAGGAAGAATTTTTCCTCAATATAACTGGATGAATGTAAATGTAAATGAATCAAACAATTACCGCGATAAGTAATTACAAATAAACCATCTAGACCCCAGACAGTTTATTAAAACATAGTTATCATTATCGCAGTAAAAGAGTTAATAAACGATAAAGAATAATTAAAAAGGTATTAATTAAAATAGTGAGGGAGGAAGATGAAACAAAACCGACGATCGGCGGTTCCCCGGCGCGACTTAGTTTGACCACAATTCTTATGTTAATCACATTCTAATGTGCCCCTCAGTCGGCCCTTATAAAACCACAGACAAATGACTCAAACGTACCAAAAACAATTAATCACAAATTAAGCCGATATCAAAAAGGCTGATTCGGAATTCACCGGAGGCTTTCCCTTTTATCCCCTACAAGGACTCTAAGAGAATTTACGTTGCATACCGTAGTAAGAAACGACCAGGTAAATTGGTCTGCTAAACCTTCCCGTAGAAAGCAGCTACTCAATTATATTTTCTATTGCAACTCATTAAGGTCGAAACTAAGTAGGGTTTCAAAGAAAGGGTTCAAGATGCTGGTTAAAATTCTCGTGGAGCGTTAGCGATTGCATTTACTTTTTGCAGTACAAACTTTTTGAAGGACGAGTTGAAGGCGGTGACTCCTCTGTGTTCCAGATTTAAATTAAGAACCGTCACAGGATACTGCTGATTAACAAAAAACAAATTCATATTTGAATATTTTAAAAAATTTGATAATGGAATTTCTAGAGTTTATGGCCAGTGTGCATAGTTTTCAGAAAAGATTCAAAATCGATCATAGATTCGATTTTAGGACCACCAATCACATCTAGGTAGGTTACATCTCTTGAATTTTATTTTACTTTGCTTTATTTTCTTAAGACAGGTTACACAGGTTATGAAGAGTATAAAGTGTTTATAACGGGCGGGTGTTAAAATATTTTAAGTTTTCTAAATTAAGCGGCCTAAAATGGACAACGAGAAAATCCACGGACCAATAAAAAAATACTGGCCACTGAAAAAGTGTAAGCTACTGGTTTCATTAAAAATCAATTCGGCCAAAATACTGGCCATTGAAAAAATGTAAGCTACTGATTTTTTTAAAATCAATTCGGTCCGATTTCGAGAGAAGTGCGAACAAAGGGTAAGCGAATCATCATTCTATTGTACTTAAATCATTATCGAGTCGGGAAATTTCCGAATAATCCGACCCATCTACCGATGGATGACAAAAATGTATCGCGGTACAGTCGCTTCAAAAATAATTTTGTAACTCAAACTTTTTCCATTGTAATTTTATTTTTTTTTTCTTCGGGTTTTATTTTATTAACTGTGTTAAGGCGTTTACTACGTTTTTACAATCATGTTACTGATTGGATTTTTTTTAGTTGATTATACATAATATTTTGTTTTTATATTTTTTATTTTTACTCTTTAGTGTAAGACCGTAAAAACTTTTTGAACATTATGATAAGAGTGCATTTCACTATAATATTAAAGTTCAGCGGACGACGGGGTAGGAAATATCGACCCTCGAATCGGTAGTAGGTACGACACTGAAACTGTTGGGCTATTGTCGCCTTATTGTTGTAAAATACCTACTATATTTACTATTTACTACTTGTTGTAGTAAAGGTACGTGCCTAAACTTATATTTATCATTGTTCACTAATCCGTAGTTTTGCGTCAGTCGCCGACTGTCCACGCGGAATCCCCGCCGCATCCTTATTTAGAGTTAGCCTGCGCCGGCGCAGCGAACGACTGATGTGTAAATATAAATTGAATTCGGATCGGGGGTTAATCTGGTATGTGGCCGTTGATCGGGTTAGAAATATAGGGTGGTGAGTTTACTTTTGATATGTGATCATTGATAAAAAAAAGCTTAAATGTTCGCAGAAATAATAGACAATTTAACCGATGTTCTTCTTTATTCATTTGTTTATTAGGGATTATGGTTTAATGAAATAATTTCAATTTCTGTTAACTTTAAGAACATCATTGTCATTATTGTTCTGTGGTAAGTTTGGACAATTTATATGGAACAGACAACTAGTTTCAAATTTAAAAATCTGGATGAATATCCACGTACATATTAGACATTGGCTTTATAAAAAAAAAAACACACTTTCCAGATTTGGTTATTACTTGGTTCCCAGCAGGTTACAGATCAGTTTTTGCTATTACCTACTGGTTCAAGTGTGATACCTGGATCTGTTTACATAGGTACTGCCTTTAAAAGCTTACAGCTGCTTAGATTCACACATTTAACCGACGAAATAGCAACCATTATTCAAAGTCAAAGTCAAAGTCAAAATTTCTTTATTTGTTTAGACTAATAAATAGTTCTTACAAATCGTCATAATATGCTCTTAAGGAGCCTCTACATGTCTCATAAGCTTTTTACCCTACCAGCGCTTCGAGACCAACATTTGGCAAGTGCTGAGAAGAAGCGCCGCAACAAACTCAGTCACCACTGTCTGCCGGTTAATATAAATAAATAGAAATAGTAGTAGTAGGTACATTCGATTCAGGAGCAGTTCACTGAATTTCCCATGCATTCTTGTATGGTGTATCATAAGAATGGGTATACAAGATTGCGTGGTATATTAAACAAGGTAGTGACGTGCTAATATCTAGACTTACATATTAAGGTACTAGTAGAAATGACTCGCATACATAAATTTGAATAACGTTTTATTATTATTATTACGTATTACTTTATTAAACGGATATTAGTACCTACATTGTAACATGCTAATTACCCCATTACATACTCCACCAAGTCCAGGCCACCAGAGCAGTATGTCCCGGCGTCCGCCATACCCGCTAGCGCATGGCGTTTGCAACGATATTGAGCAGCCTAGATGCAACCGAAAGAAACAGACGATGGCATAGCAAGCTATACATTGAAGCATGGTAAGAAGAAGATATAAGTGTTATTCTGCAACATAGGTAATTGCTTAATCTGACGTACTGTAAATACAAAATCTCTGCCAAAAAGTGTCCCGAAATTAGCAAATCTTACCATCCTAGACTGCATCTTATCACTAGGTGTGATTGCGGTCAAATACCTGCCTTCGGCATAAAAATCAGTTTTTTGATATTGAATAACAACTCAAGGAGGTATCATGTGGGTTGCACTTGCAGATCAAGAGCTAAAAGGCTTGGTCAGTTTAGCTTAACTCGTATAGCTGACACAGTTTTCCATAGTGGTGTGAACTGGTGTGTAAACTGCAATCTATTCAAACACTACAAAAAACTAAATTTCGGCATAAAGGTCATAGCAGACTTATCAACTCGGAAAGGGATCAACACCGTTTCGCCTTTCGCGAGCTGTCATCGCCTTTCGCGGGCTGTCAACCGCGAAGCTAGGCGTTTAGGTTACGGTACATATAAGTGTGCGTATGGAGTTTCATACAAAGAACTGACCGCCTCGAGTTGATCCCTTTCCGAGTTGATAAATGTGACACGTCCTTAAGACTTAACAAGTTAACAAAAAGTGTTAAGCAGTTTAAGTACTCTTTTCTTGGATTATGTTTTGAGCATTGGCAGTACGAGTATATCTAGGATATTTAACATCGCTGTAAGTAAGCGTCACGCATGCGCACGGCTAGTTTGCATCCGTCTCGGAATTGGCGCGGTGAGATTGCCTTTGTGACCTCCTTTGAACACTTTCTTCGCCTATTAATAGGAGCCCTGGCGAAATTGAGGTGTTGATTCGGTGTGTATAATATTCAAGGAGGTAGGAGGTATCTATTTCATTTTCCACTTGAACCCATCTTATTTATAACACAAATAAGTAGTAACATGGCATCTAGAGTGACGCGCCAGAAAAAAATGCGGTGTCATAGTACATTGATGACCGGTGTCATAATAACGTCTCATGAATAAGATTGACATAATTTCAGGATGTCCACTGTTGAACATAGGAAGGTAATTAATTCCTAGGCTGTCTTCCAGACTGGCCTGCATTCAGCAGTACCTAACCTTCTGAAAAATGGTCTACTTGATGAGTTCTAGTGCATAAAAATAATCAATTAATCTGTTAATTATTAATTGAATTGACGTGTTTATTAACATTTTCTTATTATACACAAATATATTAGAATGACACATTAATCTGAGGGCAGGACCGTTTAATGTGGCAAACCTTGGGGGAGACCTTTGTCTAGCAGTGGACGTCATTTGGCTGAAACGAACGAACGATTAATCTAAGTACAGTGAAGAAGAAGTTATTTAAATTGAAAAACCATTGCAAGCCTTTAAACACTTCTGTATCCAACTATACCCGGAACACAACCCTGTCAATGTCAAAATTCAGAATTCAGACGTGAACTTCAAGATCAGTTGAAATATTGACGTATCAATATTGCCATAAATTAATCAGAGCTATAAAACTTAATTGATCCCCCAGGGTCGGTCAGAGATAAATAAGTCACTCAAAATGGGCAGGCAATGGATTGTCAGGCATGTTTATAATTAAGTCTTAATATAGAGGGGGAAACATCAATAATATAGGCTCTACAAATAACTCTGTTGGTGGACTGCACACCTTAATAAGATAGCAGGGGTTGGATGAAAATAGCGGGATATCGTGCTTTTTTTTCTTGGGAGACAAAAAACAAGAAAATAAAGTGTCATGATTTTTTTAAAGGTTTGGAATTGAGAAACGGTGACAGATAGCCAATTCTTATACCAATTGCATATCCTAAAACTAAGTTGACAACGGGACTATTCCCACCTCTCGTTCCCACCGCTGCAACTCCTGTGCAGCCAGAATCTACAACTTGACCGGCAATAAAAACCTAAACAGTGAAGTTTAAAGTCCCGAGGAAAAGTTAAATTGTCATTGGACCCGCAACAAAATTTATCAGAAGAACATAGGAGAAGTTCGAAGTTTGGGTTCGACTTCCCTCCAGTACAATGCAGATGACAGGTGACAAAACAAAGGTTTAAGTAACCTTTAGAGTAGGCGCACACCGTTGATTTTTCGTCGGCCGATAGTTTAGTCGGGCAGTTGATCAGTATGGGCATGTATGGGAGTGCGCACACTACGCCGATTCGATTTGGCCAATTCTTCATACAATTTAAAATCAGGCACAACTATCGGCCAACTAAAAATCAACGGTGGGCGCCTACTCTTAAGAAGAAAAAACTAAAGTTGACAGACAGTAAGTAGTTTAATATTAATACACATAAGTCCCTAGCACAATTTGCATAAATACTACTGACTTAGCTTCTAGCTAGACGCTCAAGAAGCGAAAATCTAAGTTCAAAATGTAGTATTATTTGTTTTAATAACAATATATTGGGAATACCATCTATTTACTTACTTTGTACATAGCATAAAGCACATACTGATTTAGACGCACATTATTTATGCTACACTTGTAGCGCCACCGTTCAGGCCCAATACATCATCATATGACACAAAACGTAGTATTAATTGGCACAGGTGATATCTTACTAACTTAAAACAACAATAAACAATCGAAAATAGCACCTGTGGTTAAAAAAATAAGGGTTAGACAGACCGCAGTGCGCGCGCGCAGAAATAGTTACAATTTAGAGTTGGCACATGTTGTAGTACAATTATGGTTTAGCACATGCTCTGAGGCACGTGCTGTGGGGATACAGAAATGTGTGGAGTTAGATTACCTTTTAATTGGGGTATTTTTCGATGTAGCTGTTGGTTTGACAACAAACCAATGATTCCTAGAGTGAAAACTTCCTTCAAAAACACTAAATTCTTCATTTTAACCCTGAAAAAATCAAGTTAGTTTTCTATTGGAGGTAAAAGTTTAGCTACTGAAAATCTAAGTAGATTTTCAGTATCTTTGAATTATTTAATTGATCTGACATTATTTATTAATCCAATATACAATCACATTACAATTGTCAAAAAATAAAATACTAAGTGATCCTTGCAAGAATAGGCGTCCAGAGAAATACTTACTACCAAGTGCAAAAAAATAATAAAACAATCCAACATCACAAATAATATAGCAATTAAATATTACCATATAGCTGTTAAGTTTAACATTGAAGCAATGTTAAGTATTTCAGTGTATCTATCTAGCTAAAATAAGATTACTAAAATGTTATAATAATAAATCTTCTCCACATCTTTCTGTTCTCGAGACACTTGTCTCAAAATCAGTCTATTGATTTGACGCACCTGTAGCGCGCTAACCATTGGCTATTAGAACTCTGTAATTACTAGCATCCTAGTCCGATTAAAGTGTTTTAGCACTTCCTTTGTTTTACCGAAATATTATGAGTAGTTCTTGCAAAGATACCGCGTGCGTTGACAAATGTTATGCCTGTCCATCTGGAATTGTATTAAGGAAAGAATTTTATAAGTTCTAAAAAACTTGAATATCAGATTGAAAAATTATAACTTATTTTTTTTTCATAGTTACTTTACTAGGTGTTATAGATCCAACTGTGCGAACGTATTCTTAGGCTGGGTTGCACCATCTTACTTTAACTTTAACAAACGTAAAAATTCTGTCAAACTCCATGCAAAAAGCTCCGGTTATCCTTGTAGTTACCGTTAAAGTTAGGTGGTGCAACTCAGCCTTAATTTTCAACTTCCTGGTTTATTTGTTGATAAAGTGTATAAATACTTTTAGGAACATAATAATATAATCTGGTATATTGTAACTTCGTTTTCAGGGACCTGGGAAGACATAAATCGGTATATAAAGTTACCTGAAAGATTATCAGGTACAGGAAACTGGTCCATTTCTGTTCTATAAACCTTCCTTCATCCTTCTCTAAAATCGTTCAAGTTAAAACTCAAAATAAATGGGATGGAAACCAAGCATTGTTGTATTAATTTAACAATTTTATTATAAGTAGGTAATCTTCTCAAAATAATTAAATAATGAAGCAATAAAGATAGATACGAGTATAGTTCAGTTTCTGTCCTAAAGGTGGTGTTTTGACGAACGCCGAGGCGCAGCTCCCTCGGCAGTAAAACAGAAATCTGTGCCTCGAAGTACCAGGCGCGCATAAAATCCGAAGAGGTATCAGGAGGTATCGTACAATTCTACTTTCAAACCAACTTCACCTTTATTTCTATGAGTACAAGGCTTAACCTTCAGTACAACACGCATACACCATGACGGCCCTGCACTGAGTGTGTGTGTGTTTGACAACGTAGAATCAGAGAATATGAACGCGATGAAGAATAAACCTTATCAAGAACACGTGAAGTTCTAAATTATGTTTCATTTAGTATGCTTAGAAGCCATGTTCACCACGAGTTGTTAGGCGCTTTGGAAAAAGCACGTTTGTACATTAGTAGTTCGAGTTCCAGTGCAGTGTACTAGATGGCGTAAAAGCCTTAAAGGTATATTCAAATGGCGAGAATTTCAGTATTGTGGAAAACTGAAACTTTCGGTTTTTTGACAGTCTACAAATATGAGGAAAATTGTGTATGTAGTTAAAAATCACTGTTTTCTTTTTATTAAGTAATGCACACATGCATGTAAGTATGTCAATCAACATTATTTTTTCGAAAATAATAAATTATGTTGTACGATGTACTATTAATTGTACATTAAGTAACTTAATGTTGTTTACTAGTTTCCTCGTCTTCAAAATATTAAATAAATATTATTTAGTATAAAAGTTATTATATAATTATCTTCGTTGTAACTAACACAACGGAAATCGAGAAAAAAATATAGATTATGATCAAAACTGGATACAATGAGAAAATAACTTGAAGCTGTTAACATTACGTTTAACTATTACGAACCAATGTTTCCTTTTTACTTGTTAAAAATAAGTTATTATCAACATAAGTGATTATAACACATAATTACTTATTTTTGATTTGTGAATATTTAATTAACTGTTAATTTTAAATACGTACTGATTTGTTGCTTTCAGTAATTTATTGCAGTTTTCCTGAATGAAATAATAATAAAATAAAAATAATTAATGCATCGATTATATTTATGTTATTGATATTGTTAGATGACATAAAGTGTCATAAAGTAGAGTAGGCACTTAAAAACTTTCTGTATTATGTTTTTTATGGCTAGAAAAACTAGATACATTTTAATTTATAGCCAGAGTAATATCTAGTGCCATTAACAATAAATAGGTACAGTCAACTGAGATAACTTAAGCATTGGGTGGATTTTTCCGCAGTGACTTTACTTACCAAGAGTTTTTTTTTTAATATTGACAGTAATTTAATTTAATCTATTTAATTGATCACCAACAAGGTTGCACTGTAGTGTAGCATTCACAAGAATATCTTACAAAAACGACACTTGATGATGACGATAATGATCTACAAATACCACAATTCAGCAATTATTTAGTATTTTGGTCTCCATGAAGACCGAGAAAACTTAGAAACATAATAAGAAAAAGAGAAAATTATTTAAAATAATATATGTTATGATGGCCGTAGATTAGGGAAAGATCAGTTTAAACTTACCTACATACTAAAAAAATTGTGAAAAAAGTTTACCTTGTGGAGAAAAAAAACTAAAATAACAAAGTAACCAAGTCAACTGTATTTAAGTAGTTAGGCAGACCTCGCTGACAGCCAATACATGATCTAGAATTCTAGATCATATTTAGATAGCTCCGTAAAATACCCACACCTTGGCCGATGCGGACTGGTTTTATTTCATTAGTTTGCATCGAGTTTTTAAACGAAATTGACACAAATACTATTAAAGTGTGAAACAAAATAATTAAAAAATATATTGCCATCTTCTAAAATCTTTAACTCTTTAGATCTCTAAACTCATGCAGCAAAACGGTCCTTGCAGAATTTTAAAACCATAAACATAAATAATGTGAAAATGACACTAAATTACATAAATGCTGGGTTGCACTATCTTACTTTAACTTTGACAAAGTCAAAAATCTGTCAAATATCCATGCGTTATATCTAGTTACGGTCAAAGTTAGGTACGTGGTGCAACTCAGCCGTAGTAATTGATAGTTTGATACTTATTTTTTCTTCTCATAATAATGATGATAAAATTAAGTATCTTGCTTTTTCTATTGTGGATTTTATTAACTGCAAAATTATGAACAGTAATAGACGAATTGACTTAACCAACATGTCAGAAACAAAACTCGAAAGCTTTCGTGTTTTTGTAAATGTTGTTAATTAATTTTACACATCTTTTGGCATTATCAAACCCACCCTAGGCAAATTATTTTCATTGAAATGTTCACTCATACTTGATGTGACTACGTTTCCAAAAGATAACTATAAAATTCTAAAAATACACAATTAAAGCTCACGAGATGGACTTTTTTATGCAATCCAAGATGGTGTAAGATAAAGCATGACTATAGCAAACTTTGTCACGTATACAGAATCATCTGCCGCTGTCGTTTATCATAAACGATAGCATCTCGTTTTTTGATAGTTAACGCGAAAAATTAACAAAGAAGTGACGTAACCGTTATGAATGATTTATTGTTTTAAATATAAACGATTAGGAAAGGTGGATATTAATTTACTGGTGTTTGATAGATTTATTGATAGTAACATTTAGTTATCGAATTAATGAATATCTAGCCTTTTACAACATAAAAAGGTTAAGGAGCTGACTATTCCATTCAACTTCATAATACCTAATTGTTAAAAAGTAATTCCATAATTTGTATATCAATCAATGGTGTGGTTGAAAAGTTGGAAGTCTTAAGCTGGGTTGCACCGTCTTTCTTTAACTTTGACAAACGTCAAAAATATGACAAACTCCATACAAAAGACACCGGTTATCGTTATAGTTACGGTCAAAGTTAAGTGGTGCAATACAGCCTTAGTAGCTTCTATCTAGTTAAGTTAGAAGTACTGAGTAATGCCTAGATGAACAAAATCCCAATTGGTTCCAGTAAGAAAATGACGTTGCAAGGAGTTCCTACAACCAAAATGACAGACGCAAGGACCAACCATACCTCTTTGCCGTAACCGCTACATACGACCATCGAAAAAAAAAATATTCAAGATTTGCAAAATCTGTGCTTCAGATGGTATTTGGAGCTTCGTTCTGTATGCACTTTACATTTACTTTACATTCATGGAAAATTCTTCTAATTTACCGCCAGAAGTGTTTTATGATGTCAAAGTAAACTACTGAAGCTACGAGTATATAATCTTATATTTTCCATACAAATCTCTCTCGTGGAAAACTCTTATAATTCACTGCTGGAGGCGTGAACGGTGTTTTGCGGTGTCAACTTGTACGACAACACATTAAGATAAGCACAGTGGCGCCTTATCTCGTTGAAATAAAGGCTATTTTGCAACAAAAATGTAGAGTCTGAGCTGCTGTTGAGTACTGAAAAACTCGTGCGCATATTGCAAGATCATTAGCGATCGTCCCACCGTGGGGATGTAGGGAGGGGCTGTTATGATTTGCGTTTTTATCGATTATTATTCGGAAAATCATTGACGAATTTAGGCTTACACTACACAATTTTTTAGAAGAACATCTCTGTGGTTTAGTGATTTGTATTCTTGTCATGCTGTTCTATTGGTAGTTGGGATATACTCGTACAAATTGAAATCGGCAAACGACGGTAGAGAGATGCTTTTTTGACTCCGAGAGTCTCTGAGACATATTTAAAGTGTACACTGGATGGAGGTGAGTTTACAAAGGCATTTCTGTGTAATGTAACGTTCTTACGAATGGTACAATACAGATAAAATGTATAACGTTTGGTTCGTCAGAGTGAAACTGACATTGACTAAGAAAATTTCTTAGAGCCACTCGTTGTTATGTTACAAGTAAATGCTCTAGTCTATACTCATCTTAACTTTTCTTTTTTGACGATTCGAAATTCAAATTGACTCTAGTCTTGCTCGCTCTTTAACGATTTAGCACATACGATACGATATCCTAGATACTTCTTCCCATCCCTATCTGCCTATATTGTTCGCAACAAAGAACATTGTTTATGCTATAGGGAAACAAAGTTATTAGAATACTACATGCTTCGGTTTCTCACGAACCACCATAAACACACGGGATGGGACGAGAAAAAACTACCGCTAGCGCAGGAACCAGCGACAGTTACGAAACTTCAGGGTTCTGGGTGGGATGGAAAAACCTTACCTGTATTAGCATGTAGTAGAGTCTCTTTAAAGCTAATAAAGGTTGTGACTTATCTATAATGATACGAAACATAAATGAGGTGCGTGATCGAATCAGAAATGAGGAGATCCGCAGGAGAACCAAAGTGACCGACATAGCTCGCAGAATTGCTAAAACCAAGTGGCAGTGGGCGGGGCACATAGCTCGTAGAGACGATGGGGCAGAAAAGTTCTCGAGTGGCGACCACGGGCTGGAAGACGTAGCGTGGGCAGGCCTCCTACTAGGTGGACTGACGATCTCGTAAAGGTCGCGGGAAGCGCCGTGAATTTTTCAATGGTACAATTTTGGATGTATAATCTCAACACATCAGTTTAACTGACCGTGTGTGTTTACTTGGATGGATGAAAAGTTTTATGATGGGATTGAATACTGTCTTCAATCTTTATTGATGTAATATTATTAACATATTATGCTGGCAACTACTCCCAACTCGCGCTTGTCCGTTTTTTCAATCGCCAAATGCGTTCTGAAACCAAATGGGCGACCGCATTTCACACCCGGAAACGCATCCAAACTTTTTTGTGGCTCTTCTGAGAGTTCTCTTTTTAAAACTAGAGGTTTTATTGCCGACGCGTACGAATTAATATGCAAGGGAAGTAGGGAAGCAAAATTAAGTTTATTGAGAAAGGAAGATAGAACGCTTTGATGATTTTAATAGCGCCGTGACCGCCTTATATATTATTGCTATATTATTTTCAAAATTTGAAAAATTAATTAATCCGTATATCCACGATCAGAGTCGTAGAGGTTCGATTCCCGTTAGAGACGGTCGATTTATGCTATTTCGTTAAATCCATGTTCTTGGTTGTACAAGATATTTCCATATTAGTCTGCTGTACTGTAACATTCTTATAATAACATAGTATAATAAAAAATATAGTCACCAATTACAGGTCTACCTCCTTACCACAAAATGATGATGATGAATCCCCCAGTGGATTTTGAATCTATTGCCTGATTGAGATTGGAAGTTTCTCTCTCTTATGTACTTAAAACAGCATTAATTAACATAATAGAGACTATGGAAGGATTAAATCCTTGGGTTTTATTCGTCCAAGACTAAATCATAAGGATTCTTTATGATAGTCATAGAGCTAGAAATATTTTTTTCATTTATGACAGTATCTTATAATAATGCACGAGTAAAAGAACAACTTTTATGTCTTTTAAATGGCTTTGAACATAGCTCGTTGAATTAATTAAATCCTCCTTGATACACGACTTGAAATCAAAAGTTGTGCACCTCATTTCAAATGGTACGTTCCAAAACCCGATGGTATCGGGACGATTCGGCCGAGCGCCTCCACGAGTAAGTACGAAGCGTGTCCTGTACAGAGAGTACATACGAGTTGGGCAATTTAAACAAAGTACTTGTGAACTGCCCTGACTACTCCGCAGGTTTAGGGGAGCAATGACCTATATCCTAGCGCTGTTCACAACCGGAAAAAATGTACCAACAACACTTACACTGTACACGCATAGTAAACTCTATTTTTTGTGCATTAGAATCTACTTCTAATCATACAGTTTGAAATTTGGTTTCCGAACGTAAACGTCATACGTCAGTTTTGGCGGCAATCCCAATGTGATTCTTATTGGAATGTTCATGGTTCGAAAATCAAAATTTGAATTCGATGACATATTCTTTTTGGATTGCAGCTGGCTGAGTTTATGTTTTTTAAGAATTTACACCGGCTCGGTGGTGCGTCTCGGTTATTTTTAACTGATCCAAAAGTTTATTACGTACGCTTATGCAATTAATAGGAGTTTTTATTGGGCCGGTAAAGGACTAAAAGAGCTTGATTGAACTAGAGTCGGGCGAGGTTGTTATTTTGGGAATGCGAGAGACGCGGGTACATTCACTTCAAGGAGAGGTTTTATGTTTGTTATGACCTTCTCCTGGCGGTTGAACCTCGTTTAGTGGGAAAATTGGGAGACCAAGCACACACGCCTCGAAGGATACCGAATGTACTCTGGTACATATTATTCTACTTGTAACCAGAGTACATTCGGTATCCTTCGAGGTGTTTGGTTTGGGAACAAGTTTATTATGAGTGATAGTTTTAATGTCCGAGTATAGTCTTCTAGGCGAAGGCATACTTTTAACAGTTTTTGGACTGCCTATTAGGTATGATTGAGGATCTGGTAAACATTTTTGAG
Organism: Ostrinia nubilalis; assembly: GCF_963855985.1. Taxonomy (NCBI): domain Eukaryota; kingdom Metazoa; phylum Arthropoda; class Insecta; order Lepidoptera; family Crambidae; genus Ostrinia; species Ostrinia nubilalis. Next base: position 7,864,773 of record NC_087111.1, on the reverse strand, counting down.
AAGTAAAAAAAAAACTTTGCAAGAATCATAGGGTAATGTCTTTTGTAAGTATAGGTACCTACAAATCAAATTAATATTAAATTTGAAAAAAAAGTATGCATTAAATAATTTTTACTTAAACTTTTCCAAGATTTTTATCGTTACGAACTAGTCAAGCAGAGAAACAAAACTTAAAATATGTAAAACAAAAAGTAATTACGCTAGGACATCAATTAACAGTAAACACAAGGTAAATAAAACATTTATTTAAGATGCAGACAATAAATTTATGCATTGGAATATGCCAAATCCTTATAATTTCGAGTTGCCGCGCAGGTGATGGCGCCATTTTAACATTTTAACACATTGTGCCCACAATATGCACAAATATGGAGCTTTATTAATGAAAATGCCACTTTTAAAAGTAAGACTGAATTAACAAGAGTGTGTCCTTGGATTAAGATGTATACGCATTAATAATATGTTTAGTTCGTGGTGGAGTCCAGAAATAGTATGCAATTTTATTAAGAGCAAAGAGTTCCAAATACAAAGTTAAAAGAAAATTGTGTGAGAATTAAACTTCCTTATGTCTGTGCCTGCAAAAGATTTGAAAAAAAAAAAAAGAATCAAAGAAGCATTTTTTCTTTGTTGACAAAAAATTTTGCCGTAATTCTGAATTCAAAAATATTGTTTGTCTTCAGCAAAACAAAAAAAAAGAAGATTAAACGTCACTGGCAATGAAAATGGTAGCCTGTACGATAAGTAAAAAGATACTAAACCTGATCTTACCACCCACATTGAAAACATAGTTAGCAACCTAAAATCTTTCAACAATTAAAATTATAAATCACGTAGGAGAGAGCAACGCGTAAACCAATAGTGCCGCGCTCTCTCTGAAATTCAAAATGCCCAAATTAAAAAAAAAACCTGATCTTAGATCTTTTGATTACATAACAAGTCGGATTAAAAACTAAACAAAAACGTCTATCTATGATCTATGTTCATGTGTTTTCATTGAAAAATGAAATCATTATTTATACGCTCTCAAATGCAATATAACTATTTTACCAAGATGCTAGAGATAGTTAAAACGCCATCCCTCAGATCATAGAAAGAGCGCCATCCTGATTTGGAGTAATCGACCTTATATCGAACATTTTAGAAATGGGTCATCTAAGAAATGGCGACTGCCTTTTTTGTTTTAATTATTCAATACAAGTCTACATCTGGGACTAACTCCAGATGTGCGATTTTTTCATAGTTTATCCTCGGGAGAGTTTCAGTAGAGTTCTACAAACATGTGTTGACTTGAATTTCTCACGAGCAGTCCGTAGAGATTTGACACATTTGCGAAAACATACCTTAGTAACATTGTCTGTCGACGATTTATAACCACAGATTTCAAAAGTTTAAAGCTTGGTTGTGCTATTTTACTTTAACTTTAACAAACTTCAAAAGTCTGTCAAACTCCATACAAAATACACCGGTTAGTATAGTTACGGTCAAAGTTAGGTGGTGCAACTCAGCCTAAAACTCTTTTTTTAACTTTCATAAATTGAGGGAGTAAAAAAAATGTTTAATATGCAACTCTTAGGCTGAGTTGCACCACCTAACTTTGACCGTAACTGTAACGATAACCGATGTTTTTGTATGGAGTTTGACAGATTTTTGACGTTTGTCAAAGTTAAAGTGAGATGGTGCAACCCAGCCTTACGGTTAAAGTTACAATTACGCGTAAAGTTAAGGTGATGCATCATAGCCTAAATGCTAAAAATAATGACATTTTAAACACACTTTCAGAGTTTCTTATTATGTTCTAGTGAGATTACTTATCTTTAGATTAAAATGTAAATAAATCTAACGATTACACTTTAAATTAGTGCAAAACGTTAATAAATTTTTAATCGCTGAATGTATTTAGGTGTACCCTTTAACTGACATTCGAATGAAAGTTATAAATTATGTAAAATGTACAGCATTATATTTTAATATATTTACATTATGCATGCCATTCACTCTGGTGCGTCAATGGGTGTTTATTTGTAGAGTCAGTAAGTAAACAAAAATCATCATCATTCAATGTTTCCAGCTGTTCAAAATTCGGTATTTCCATGTTTTTTAACATTTTTCCCAGTCTAGTTCCGTTCAAAATAAAAAAAGAATTATTGTTACAAAGTTCAGTTAAGCCTAGCGTCCAGATTTTCTCAGTATTTTTGTGTCAATAATTTGATCGTTTTTACGACTACTTAGTTCCGTTAAAAAAAAAATGATTTCTCTTTACAGAATTCAGTAATTTTTATTTATTTTTTTAATTTTTCAATTACGGTGTTTTAATTTACGCACCCCGTATTGCCAGTGCGGGGAGTGTAAGAGCGCTTTCACATTTAGGCGATTTAGCAGCGCGACAAACGCGCGTCAGACGCGCTGCTGAAAATTTCATACTATGTGACAACGGATGCATGCCTTCACATTATAAAAACACCGCTGCCGCGCTGCAGTCGCGCTACTAACGCCCTAATGTGAAAGCGCTCTAAGCCAAATCTTCAATTTGCCTTTAGTAAATTGTAGAGATAGCACTATCGTCCAAAATTTATGGTAAAAAACTAAAATAAAAAGGATCAGTTAGACAGTGGTTCCCAAACTTATTTAGTCTACTGCCCACTTTGAGAATACATTATTTTTAGCGCCCCCCATTTTTGTAGTCAAGAGTCGAGCTCAGTCGACGTCTAAGAGTCCTCCTAGTATATGACGCCTCCCAAGCCTCTACACAACGTCCCGATTTTTTTTCTGGGTCTCTTACCGCCCCCCTTTAAGCCTGCAGCGCCCACAAGGGGGCGTTATCGCCCACTTTGGGAAAAACTGAGTTAGCAATACCAAGATCAATAATTTATTCCCAAAATAAACTTTGAAAACTAGCTAGCACCTACGACAAGAGCTCGTCAAGCTAAAGTTTAAATAGAAGCGATATTGCAACAAAAATGTAAACTTTGATATGCTGTTGACTGTACAATGATCAGGGAATTGTAGACATTATTTGTACCTACCTAATTATTAATTACCCAAAGTCAATGCATCAAAACAATGTGGTTACTGAATATGTATCGTTACCTATAGACCTTTACATGTGATTATAAAAATTTCGGCGAAAATGAAATCGCAGAATATATTACGACATGTTTTGGTGAGTGCTAAAACATAAATTAAAATTATTTTTAATAAAAAAAATATGTAAAGTTCTTACTTACCTATCATAATATCTACGCAGTTTACTTCATTCGTACATGTGAATTGATTTCAAAGCTTCCAAAAACCTTTTTTACATTAAGTGAAAACATATTGAGCTTTCAGAGCTGAAGATATGTTTTTAGATAAGTTGTGCTTTAGAATTAATTGTATAATAGTGCCTTATTCATACATTATTAATTTGACAATCATAACACGGAAGTAACTTTTATTTATAATTTATTTTAATCTTAAATCCGATGTCACAAAACGTTTAGGTACTGGCTGAAATTATAAATAAAAAAAAATCTTGCAACTTTATTTTTAAACTGTGCACCATCAATCTCATAGACAACCTCCTTTCTTTAATAAATGCAACAGATAAAATCACTGGCCGTGTAGAAAAAAAAGCATCGAACGGCTCCTATAATGACCTCATTCCATTAAATGGGTCATTCCACCCCGTATCTGGGGTCAGTACCCTGTGGTAACAGGACTATAGTTTTTTAGATGCTAGAGGCCATTTTTTATCTGGCTCCCTTGCGCCTGCGCCTGATTTTGGTTAAATAGATACCGTTACGATGGGCTACACGAGAGCGGTCCTTCGGGACGCGTCTTGAGATATTGCTAGATCAATCATTATTTTTTTATTATTTTTCGTTTTAAAAATATTTTATTTTAACTGCTTAAAGTAACATTAACTAGACACATTTATTGAAAAAAGTTAAAATGTAATTCATATGCGTTCTGGAATAATAATTTCATTATAATTATTACGATAAGTGATTATAATTGTTGCAGGAAGCAATCAAATATTTAGGTTTCCGTAATTTCCGTAACTTGAAAAGTTTATTTGGCATGCGTGAATTGCGTTATTTCTTTTTAAGTTCAAATAGCTTTTGTTATAACTCTACGAGTAACAATTTCGCCTTTCTTTTCCTTAAAAAATGCTCCCATAAAATATTTAGATAGCACGTACAAACAATCTATTTTACAGACTACAAAATTGGTATAATAGAATGAGGGCTATCGTTTTAGCGCTCACCAGTTAGCGCCACTGTAGAGTAAGGTCCTGTCACTTGCTAGTAGCGAAGACAGTGGCGCCAACTTGTGAGCGCTGAAGTGGTAGGAGGACTATCGCATTTGCACTCATCAAGATGGCGCCACTGTAGAGTAAGGTCCTGTCAATCGCCAGGGGTGCCAACTGTTAAGTATAAAAACGATAGCCCTCATTCGAACGATTTTGAAAATTTAAAAGATTCTACTATATCCAAATTCTTTTTTTTATAACAGCTAGCACAAGCGCATTCCACCTACGTTTAAAACGTTCTATTTTTTAAATCTTTTTTTAACAGCCATTGCAAGTGCATCTTCGAAATTTAAAATGTTCTATTTTCAAGCTATTTTTCTTCTAACATCCATCACAACTGGCTGCATTCCATTTTTGAAATTTAAAAAGTTCTATTCTCAAAATCTTTTTCCATGCTATGTTCAAAATTTAAAAAGTTCCATTTTCAAAATCTTTTTTTTCTAACAGCCACCTTGTCTTCGGACGGACCCGGCGGAGCGGTGCAGTGTGGCGCGTCCCTTCCGCATTCCCGCGGCGACCCACTGCGCCACTGCCCGCCTGCGCCTGATCCTGCCGAGAGATGCGCGATCGTTGTATCGATAGTTGTGCTTTTGTATCGATGAGCGTTGGAATCGGTAAGTTTTTGAGTGGCGTTGCATGCAAGTGCAGTTTTTAGAATGCCAATCTAAGAATTTACTGAGAATACAAATGTTTGCTCTTTTTAGGCGACCTTATTGGCTGACATTGGTATCTGATATGACAGGATTGGAAGGGTTAAATTGCTGATTAAAGCATTAAATTATCTTTCTTATCGGATAAACGGGTTGATACAAGCTCTTACTAAACGTGATGATGATGGATGATGATGTGATGTGTGATTAACCGTGCGCAACACATAGAGTTTTACCTATAAATGTAGAGCTTACCAATTTGACCAGTATCTACCTAAGTAGCGCGTTTTAGTGCCCCATGTCGCTCTTATTCTAATAACAATCCAGTACCAGAGTGCAAAGTGTACTATAAATTACGAATCGTAATCAACTTACCAATTTTCATCTCTACCTTTTGATTTCTCCACCAAATTATCGACGTTTCCCTCGACAAAACACCTTCCACCACTAGCCGATGCTTAACGGGTCCCAGCTCTACATAGCTTAGCTTACATAGGTACCGCTAAGCCATACATCAATGGTTAGTGCTTCGGCTATAGCTTATTAAAGGCTTATCTAGAGATTGCGCCAAGGAATTTAGGACTAACGGGCCCTGCTCCAAGACGATATGCGGCCCTGGTACTTGCGTTTAGATGATTCTTGTTTATGTTTTGTAATAGTTATCTAAATGACGAAGTTAATATGGCCGGTTGTTGTTGCGAGTTGGAATGTTTTGTATGAAGCATATTACGATGTTCGTATTGATGCTTCATGCCACATGCCTCAATTGGTGATGTAGATTCAAAAAGATGATTAGTGTCCTTAAGTTATTTTTATACTTACTTGATGCTCCGTCACATATGACTCATAATATATCACGTCATATATGGGCAAAAACGAGACTGTTGTTGTCTTATCTATAAAATTAAATTTAAATTACTAACACACTGCAGTGCATAGGTAAATCTCATAAACTTAAAAAATGAAGCTGAAAACCTATGACAAGTTTCTTGCGACACTTCTGCTTAGTTCTGGTCCTCAATACCCGATGAAGTAGTAGAGTTTATATTTAAATACCTAATTTATGCTGTGAGCCTGTGATGCATTCAAGAGCTTCTTAAATACTTAGTCTGAGAAAAAAGTGCTTTTGTGTGAATTTAATCTGATTATATAGTTATTAGACACGATAGATTTTACGAATCCTCTATATCAAAAGTTGTGTCTATAATATCAAGTATCTACACCTAGTGGGATTCGAACCCTCTACCATGAAGCCATTGCAGTAAACAATCAGACTCACGGTTTTTTTAGTTAAGCAATGTCGGTAACATTATGTACTTATTATGCACCGTTCTTACTACCGTATTTTATTTATATTTTGTCCAATAATTACTCAATAATCTCAACAAAATATTTAAAAACTTAAAGAAAATAAGGTTATTATTTTTCTATCGTGTGGGTTTGTAACAAATGAAGTCACTCCCCTGGTATAAGACTTTTGAATCTAATTAGAGATGTCTGACAACGGTCAATGGGATCGACCATCAAATCACCGAATCATTTCCTTTCAATTAGTAGATTCAAGTTTTTAATATCTTTGACCAAATTGAGAACACATTTAATACACTTCGTGAGTCACATCTGGGAATCGAACCCAGAACTCTTTAATCACTGAACCACAAAGACCAAAAGAAACGTAGCTTACGCCCGTATTCACAAACATTACTATGAGGTCTTACAGTGCACGTGGACGCACAGGGTTACACACGAATCAATCACAGAGTTCTATTCAACGCTGTGCGTTCGATTTGCTGCTTCACTTAAGCAAGCATCGTTTGTGAATACGGGCGTAAATCATTTGCGATACTAAAGATAATAATCGCTATGTAATAGGATAAAACTCAATAAAACAGGTTTTAAATAAATAAAACTTCATCGCTAATTGCAAATAATATAAAACATCTTTATTGTCCCATTAATTTTATTCCATAATTAATTACTTACTTACAAATAATTTTAATTATACGTCCTAGGGTGGGATCTCTCTGAGCCTTTTACATAAGGAAAAGGGAAAATATTTGCACGAGCTCAATACAATTCAGTCTTACAGGCAACACTGAATTAATTACATTTTATTTCAACAAACTATAGTTATTATTTTAAATTTATTAATACAATCTTATAAGAAAAACGTGCAATTTGGAAAATAATTATAAAGAAACATGAGTAGGGGATATGAAAACCATTTTTATTTAACAATATTAAATAATAAAGGTTATAAAATGATTTCTACAAATTAAAACTTTTTTACGATCATCATTGCCACGCGTTGTCTCTTTCTTTCCTAGGCAAAGTGAACGAGACAGAACATGTTTCAAATGAATTAAAATCTATTTAAAAGCAGAAGCCTTGCTTATTTACATACAAAGCGGAAGTTTAAATGGTAACTCGGATATGTTGAAGTTACGTATACACGGGGTGAAAAACTAAAACTAAGTCAGTTCCTATATACGGAAAATTTTTGACGGTTCCTCAATAATTTACAGCGGTGAAGAACACTACAAAAAACCCATTGCCTCTTTTGACTTGTCTTTAAGTCTTAACCTAGGCGCCATTTTACTGATACCGTTTCAGGGCATAGACAATATGGGATCGTACACTATTCACAAATCTTATAATTCCTCGAGAGCAAAAAAAAACTTGACACTGGCTGAATGCGCAAACTGCACGAAGCCATAATAAAAAAAAACAAATAAAAACGACGATTTTAAATTACGAATGAAAATCCAGCACATTTTAATTCATTGCTACATTCTATTTTTATTTAAATTCAAATCTTTGAAAATAGAACCCAGAAGTGACGTCAAAAGGCGGGTATTTCTTTTAAAAAACAGGTTTGACAGTTTAAAAAAGTATCGCAATTGACTGTGGTGTACGATCCCCTATTTATCAGTAAAACTGGCAATGCTTACATTTAAATAATTTATATAAAAAACAAATGCATGAAGGATATGTGCATTACACAGATGTGTTGTCAGTCGTATATCTTAAGATCTAGTGAGTATTTTACGTTGATCTATGGGAGGATGGAATGGATGATAAGCTGATGAGGTCATGAGCATCTGTTGGAGACGTGTTCAGAAGTTGAAGCTTGATGCAGTCCACCTGGAAAAAAAGAAAAAGGATGTAAGTCAAGAGTAAATAACAACGCAGTAAAGGACACTACAAAAATCTAGTAGGTGGTTTTGGGTTTGGTTGGGTAGTAGTATAATCACAAAGATTTTATTTTTAAGTTGCTGACTGGTGGAACCCTAAGTGGAGCATGATACCGCGGTAATGTATTCTTTTGTGTTTCGATGTGTCTCGATTCGCTGATCTTCAAGTATCAGCGAATCGAGACACTAAATATTTGGTACCTACTTATTTTCCTTTTTTTATTAGAAACTACAATCTGCAGACTCAAGGTCCGCACATTTTGTAGTTAATTTTTTTTTAAGTTTACGTATTTATGTTAAACAAAGTTAAGTCGATATACTTTTTTATCAGTAACTTTTATCAGGCACTGTTATTAACGAAATGAAATTTATGTTCCCATTAGCACTTCTTTCATATTCACAAATAACTTTTACTAGCCGAACCAATATCGCAAATGTATTCACTCCAATTTACGTCGAATAAATTTATCTTGCAGATACCGTGAAGGGTCCCGAGTGGTTAAATAATACGATGTAAAATAATACTCGGTCTAAACTTGACTGGTTTTTCAATGGCCAATATCTTGTAGAGACGCACATGCCGTCAGGTGGTCACTTGGTAACATATTTCTTTTTATTTATACTCCTTTTAACATGCTCTAGTTAAAACAGAATCTACTTTTGTGGCGAAAATTTTATAATGATTATAAAATTGCTTTTGGCCAGACTCGTGTCGGGTCTTAATCGTTCCTTTTTTGTATAATTGCATGCGTCATGAGACGCCTGTAACTTAGTAGATAATGCGCTAAAGGTGTATCGCTTTGTCACTTGGCGTTTACACGCTTTTGACTGGAATATAAAGTGAGTATCAAGCCTGAATCTACACTCTGAGGTAGATTAAAGTCTATTTAGCCAATCAAAGATTGAAACGCCTTAAGGCTCTTAACACTGTTTCGTGATTCGTGCCGCTTTACACTAAATCTTGATAGAATACGTCTAAAAAGTCTTGTGTTTCAAAAATGCATCAATATTGTCACCCTTAAAGAACAAAAAAGTCGGGGTCCCTTTGATTCGACAATGAGCTTTAAACCCCGCAAAAAAGCGACCACACCACATAGTCATAGACCACCGCTCAATGGGAATAATTACTCAGTACAAGGTCGCAGTTTTAAGTTTTTGCAAAGGCAAACAAATTTTTTAGTGAATCGTAATGTTTGCAAAAAACACGGTTTTGTTTTCGATATTTTTTCATTGCGCAAGATGGTTCTTACTGCATTGTTGAGGCGGTACTCTGAAATGGCTTTGAATTTTTATAAAAGCGAGCTTTAATGGTTAAATTGTTGAACGCCTAAAGCGTAAAGGCCTATTCTAAAATGCATAATTATTTTTTATGGCAAGATGGATTGATAAAGTTGTAATGTGTGATAAATTGAATACATTCGAGAAATTCTGTCAAATTATTATTTCTTTTAAAAAAGATCATTATGGCCACCGCGGATGATGTTTAAAACATTTAATTTTAATTTATCGCAGGTGGTTACGTGGCCGATTTATTTTATCGCCTTCCAATGTTTCACCGTCGTTTTTATGGTGTAAGTAATGTATTCTTGTTTATTATACGAAAACTTTGCACTTGTGTTGTTTGTCACTTTGGAATGAAATATCGGAACATTCTATTGCATTTTTGAAATAAACTTCTCTTTGTTATTTTAAGTGTTTCAAATATTTATAATTGGACAATAATAGTATCTGTCTCTACATAGGTATGGTCCTTTAATTAATGTTAAATCAGTTTTTTATTTTCTGAATTTATAATACTATTTGTATTCTGTCAACCTTCCCTAGTTTTAATTTATGACTCTTTGTTACTTAGTTCAATGCAGCACGCAAAAATAGATCGACCCAGTAACATTATAGAGTTTAGATTATGCTTGAAACTTGTTACACGCTAATAGGTGTTACAGGTGTATTTCAGTCATATGTTATAGGCATATCGGTGACGTCACATCCGACGAACAAAGGACTCGTCTCGTCCAGACGTCCAATTACAATATTGAGATAAACCTGCTAATTATAATAGAAGCGTACACTGTATCTCGAATGTCCTAAAGGCAAAAAACTAGCCAATATTTACCGCCGTGCCATTTGCCCCATGCACCGGCTGAGTGGACATCCTTGGCCGCGCAGCCTGCGAGCACCTGTCATCGTACAATAAACCTGGCGACACATTGCCTTAATAATCCCTCAAATTAAACGCTAGCTCGACCATCCACCTATTTTTTTATCATTAAATTTCTCAGCGTCCGCACATACGAGTTTGACGCCGGCCGGTAACAGATGGCGCTACCAACCATTCTATTTTCGTAACCCAAACCTTTTTTAATTTTAAACTTATCTAGTAATTTGCATTTTAATTTATTCAACTAATTTAATAAAGATTCACAAAATCTTCACAATAACCTGATTTCATCGTCATCTCATATTGCTCGGATCGTCAACTAGAACACTTTGTACCAGGGCGACATAAAGCGCGCAGAGATTTTACTTTGTAGCAAGCCTTCTAAAAGTTTATGGAGACTTGGTAATGCCGGTGTAGGTGTTATGAAAGGACCTGCAATATCACCGATGTGTCTTACCGGCAATCCAGTCTGTGTTTTATTAATTTATATTTAATGGTATTATGTTAATATTTCAGTAATCCCAACTAATATTATAAATGCGAAAGTAACTCTGTCTGTCTGTCTGTCTGTCTGTCTGTCTGTCTGTCTGTCTGTCTGTTACGCTTTCCCGCTTAAACCTCGCAACCGATTTTGATGAAATTTGGCATAGAGATAGTTTGAGTCCCGGGAAAGAACATAGGATAGTTTTTATCCCGGTTTTTGAAACAGGGACGCGCGCGATAAAGTTTTTCTGTGACAGACAAAATTCCACGCGGGCGAAGCCGCGGGCGGAAAGCTAGTATAGCAAATAAATTGTATTTTATATGGACTCTACATAGATCTACTACAGGGATGATTAGCTTGAGTTAAGTATCTAATCCGCCATAAATATCGATGCAGCCAGTAATAGAAGTCTGAAGACGAAAAGATAGGTAAGATACACGGAAGTTAATAAATAATGTCTTCCTTTATTGTAAGATCAAGAAAAGCAAGTTATCTTCAGCTTATTACGGGGAGTCGAGGTACCAGGCGCGCAGAGCTCGAGAGAGGCGAGGCGACTTGTGACGTACCTAGTTCGATGTTGTTGTAGTAGAGGTACGCGGAGGCCGAGTGTTGGCGTTATGTCTTGGTGTGGGTGAGCGCGTGTAGTCGCGTCACAATCGCAACCACTGACGACATTTTGACGCATTTTCTTTGAATCCCAATGTTTTCATTCATTTGGCAATAAGCTAACAAATAATAAATATTTCGAAATTAAAATTAGAATGCAAATTCGAATAAATGCCAAAAATATTTAAAACTGGAATGTTGATTATGGTGATTCCCAATTTGAAAGAGTTTTTATCGCAACGCGCAGAGGCCCTGACGCGTCGAGGCAAGTGGCGTAAAGCGACTTTTTTCTAATTCGTAAGGTTGACGCTCTCGTGTTCACACGGGGGCACGCCTCACACGCTCGTGATCGTTGCCTCTAAGAACTGCCTATGCGGAAACACAACTTTGCTATTAACACGCGTTCCTTTGCTATGAGATACTGCCACTTAGTACGTACATACCGTGTATGTAAGTGTTCGGATAGGAAATTTTCTCCACACCGCGAAGCGTTTCAATACACATTTCTAAACGCGAGCATGCGCTGTATGCATGTGGCTCGTTTGTATACAATTTTCCACACGTGAAAGCTGCCGATGTTGTGTTTTCAGATTCGTTCGTGAGCCGTTTCTCTGTTTCGGGTACCAGGGCAGCACGAGTCGCGAGGAGGTTTCCGAGCGCGCACGTGTTTTAGCAACGAGTGTTTTTTGTTTGTGTGCGTTATGGTGTTATCTAACACGCTTTATCTTTGTTTATCGGGGAAAACGTAACGACGACAGAGTTGATACGAGAAATACGGGTACGATAACACGAGTTCGCTAAACTGGTTGGGTTATTTTAAAATTCTTCGGGTATTAAACTTGGGATGTAATTATTTGTTGGTTAAATGAGTCATAGATTTATTGGAGTTTTTAGACGCGATGCGGCGTGTTTGTATGATAGGGTGGATGCACTGAGAGTTGATTGTACTCTGCCGGCTTATCATCTCCTGGTACATTGGCGCTGGTTGCAGTGGTGTCAATGACTTGACGGATGACGAATCTAAACACGTGTCTGGATCAAATCAGAGTTCTTGATATGAATTTTTTGCTGTAATTTAGAATAACTAGAAAAAAATACTATACGGCTGCCCATAACTTAATTACTCTACGATTTTATCATGCTCAAATAAAAATGCCAATTTTTTTAGCGGAGCCGTCACTTGCGTATTTCAGGCTTAGTATAAAAATACTTCGATTGTAAAGCACCTGCCTAATTTATCGGTATCTCCATAAGGCTTAATGTGAACTGGAAAAAATACACTAGAGGTCATGCAAATTGCTCATTCTTTGCTTATATTTTAGTGTCAAGTGCGAGTCTGAAGGGCGTGTTCGAAGCCAGATGTAGAGTATGTATTTCAACACATTGTAGCACATTGTTAAATTATTTACTGTTTAAATGTGTACATATTCCATTTTAAAATAAATATTACCACTAGAACGATTGTTACAATGCTTAAAAACAAAAGAAGGAAACATAAAGAAGAAAAACAAAAACAAATGACAAATATTAGCATTCTATTCTAATTTCAAAAAGATTCCCTAAGTAAACGTAAATGATAGAAAGGGGGAAGTCATGTTTTATGCACACAAAGAGCATCCATGTGTGCGGCGTTGTGCGCTTGTGTAGACAACACAGTGACAATGACACAAGTGTGCGTTTGTGTTTGCGGAAAAATCAAGTGAAACCGCTGTCATTTTATGTAACGATTCAATTAGTTTTTAAGGAAAATTAGCTTCTTTTTGAATTGATTAGTTGGTTTTTCATACTTAGATGCGATTAGACAAGGTTTTTGTCTTAAGTGAGACTGTTGTCTTTCAGATGGTGGAAAAATACACGTTTAAACAGTTTCACTACTTTTCATGTTTTTAAGTATAGTTTTTGAACGAAGGCGAGTAAGCTTTACATGTGTGGTGACTCGCTACTGTTCGTTTTTCAAAAGTTTTGATAGACATTACACTACCGTTATGTGCATGTACACGTACACACACAAGTAGCTCACTCGCCTTCGTGAGTTGCAAGAACTATAAGTTTTAGAAGTTGTAAAAATTGTTATTGCATGAAATAAGAGGGAGTTATTTCAATACTTGCCTTTTGGCAAAGTCAACTAGATTGTAATAAGCTGTAAAAATGAATACTGGTTCGTACACACTGATAAAGGAGTCTACGCTTGCTTGTTGCACTTTATTTAGTTCTTGGAACGGAAGTTTTTAATCCGCGAAGTTGCTAGTTCGTTCTAGTGCGATCGCGAATATACCAGATTCCAATCGAGGCGGATATTACGGCAGAGGTTATATAATCTATGATGTAACTACACTTGGACACCGCAAGGCTGCACCGTGCGTCAACCGCTGACCTACTAAATGCAACCTTTTTGCGATCTAGCCTCTTTGGTAACTGGCTGCATGAGACCTAACCTCGTTAGATTTTTAAAGTTTTTTTTTTGTTCAATTATGGCTGCGCGGTGTGCATATCGTCCCTTAGCTAACAACACCGCTTAAGTCGATTTTTGGCGGTTTTGACATTTTAATGCCATTGGATAGATCTGCTCATCGCGCGTCTAACCATTGGTCACATGTTATAGATTTCAGCCAATAAGAAGCCGTAATTTGAATTTTAGTGACACCGCGCAAGTCGGTTTGCCTCGCAACACCGCTCAAGTCGTTAGTCTGCCATACATTTCTCGTAAAGTTCCTTCGCGCTCCGTAATTTTTATATTTTTAAGTGAGTTTTATCGCGAAAAGGTCTATGAAAGAAGTTTTAATAGAAGATTAAGAGGTAAGCTATATAATAATGTATTTTTTAATGATTTACGCGTATTAATATATAAGGAAATGATAATAGAAAATATCTTCATTTACTTAAGCGGTGTTTACAATTTTTTTTTTCAAACTTAGGCGGTGTTTCAAACTGTATTTTAATTCTTTTAGGAAGCTATACAAGTGAAATCGACTATTGATGGAGAAGGAATTGATTCTTGAAGTATTCCGAGTTCAGGTGATGAATTTTTATGTGCGCAATTACAAGAAGCAGGACATAAACGGCGTAAAAAACTGCCCAGGTTTCAATCCAATCGAAGGCTTTCTCATAATCCACAAACGCCAGGCAAAGTGGCTGATTATACTCCTCGGTCTTCTGTATAATCTGCCGCAGCGTATGTATGTGATCCCAGACACTAAAGCCTATCAGTCAGCCTGGAAACCAGCTTGATCAGGAGGCTGGAAGGCGTCGAGTCGGCGAGCTAGACGTTTCAAAATTACTCGAAAACAGCTTGTAGACATGGTTCAGAAGTTAGATGGGTCTATAATTCTTCAACCCTTATTGAAGCCTTATTACCCTTCCTTATTATCCTTATTACTATAACCCTTCAAACCTTTTTTATCGCCGTTTTTTGAAGAAGAGTATCACCACTCTTCTGTGCCGTGCCGTAGGAGTTATTCCCTCGAGGATGACGGAATAGAAAAGCTTCCAAAGACCCTTTGGCATCGACATTTCACCTGCTTTGCCGTTCAAAAGCTGAGCTGTAATTCTATCATCACCCGGGGCCTTGTTGTTTATCAGCTGTTCCAGAGCTATTCCAAGCTCTACACGAGCTGGCGTTCGGGATATCTTAGGTATTGTGTCGGGTCAATCTAGCTCTTGGGTCTTCGGCTAGATTTGTAACAGGTGTGAACACCGTCGTGTATAATTGTCCGTAGAACTTCTCAACCTCTTTCAATATCTCAGGCCCCGACGCTATTCTCGGTCTTCAGCTTGGTCAGTTGGCTTTGGCCAACAGACAGACTGATCTCTTACGAACACCTTAGAGCCCTTTTTATGCTCAATCGTCTGTATTACGAGTACCTATAAGCGTAGGTCGCGAGTCAAAAGACTTAGAGATCTATCTGTTAAGACGCCGATACTGAGTAGCATCTTCAGATGACTGCAGATCCATGTTTCGTCTCTCTTCTATAAGGTTGTCGATGAGATCAGAGATCTTTTTTGTTTCTCTTAAACGATGGGTTTTAAAAACCTTAGACCTAGTCATTTGGTTAATTCCCAAGAACCTGCCATTATACTCTTCCACATGTTTGCAATGTCCTGGCATTGGGAACGATTTTGCAACTCGAGTTGAGCTTTCGGGGTTGGATGGACGCTGGGTGGAGTGTAGACTTTATCAGTCGACATCTATCGAGATTCGGACTTATATTTAATGTGCCTCTTACCATTTGGTGATTGCTTCCTGTTTTGACCAAATTGACCACACAGACAACATGCTTCTACGTCGACAAGATGAAGTTGATCTCATATTTCATAGCGTCATTGGGATGCAGCGAAATCTACTCTTTCGCTGTTTTGGCTTTCTGAAGAAGGAGTTCATCATCCCTCTCCATAAAGCCAGCCAGCAGTTAGCCACGTGCGTTCCTCTCTCCGTACCCATCCGAAACGACATTGCCCCACATCCAGCTCATTGTCGTTTCGTTTGCCCAGCTTCGCGTTGAAGGGCCCTCATCACAATATTTGATCTACACACTGTGATTCTTAAGATTTAGGTTAAAGATACATAGGTTATAATGATTGTTTACTTAATTATTTTTTAAATAATTCTTGATAAAATTTTCTTTGTAAATCATCTATTAATACCTTATTCCTTTACATTTCGGCAAACAACACCGCCTAACTCTACAAAAATATCAGTCAACACCGCTCAAGTCATAAAATATAGGTTAAAATAAAGTAAATCGTCAAATTAAGTATAAATAATTATTTCTTAACCGCTAAATAAAGTATTTAATAAGTTACAATAGGAAAAATCCACCGATATTTTAAAATAAACTGTTTTTTTCGTCTCCTGAAAAGTTGCTAAAAATGACTTACGCGGTGTTGTTAGCTAAGGGACGATATACAGCCAGTGTCAAGTGTTTATTATTAAAAGTTGCATTCTATTTTTAAATTGATTTACGAGTGCAACCTTATTGGCTATTCGGTGGGAGTTTGTTAGATTGACAGCCAGTTACATATTTATTGATGAAATAATTTTTAAATAAAAAACTAGCTGTTGCACCGGTCCATAGCAAATTAAAATTATGTTGATAGTTGTTTTTTAAAGAACGAAAAGCTTCAGCATTTCGATTGTTCAGTTTTTAAAAGTTAAGTAAATTTTATAAATACTAACATTAAGTACATAATTGATGAAATCTTAATATTGAATGAAACGGGCATCATTAATTTATGTTTATTAAATTGTTTGTTTAATAATTTTCAATGCAATGCAAATGTATGAATTTACTTTGGCATAATAACTGTTTGCGTTGTATGAAAGATATTTCATATTAAAATACATTTTTAACCGTAAAATGTCAAAGTTGACCCACAAGGATAGTTTTAGCTTATTTATTTTCGTTTTCATCATATTGTTTGTTACATTGTTATCTGAATTCGTAGATTTTATTATTAGGTGTTGATAACTATTGATGTAAAACTCTACAATTTAGTAAATAAACTGTTTCGTTAAAATTTTGCGAGGTGAGTGACTCAGTGTATAAAAATTTGATTGCATGTTTGAGTGTTGAAAAGTTAACACATTTTTTTCTTGTATCTGTTCTAGTTCCATAGTTAAATACAAATCGAGATCGGTATCGAACTATAGATCTATTTTGTTATAATTTGGCTCTCAGTCCTGCATTTAATATAAAACCATCTTTTGGAATTTCGCTTCGTTTTAAAAGTCTGAAAAGCAATATTGTACATCATTAAGTCTCAGTCAGTGAAGAGATTTAAGAATTATTGCAATAAGCCAAACTCTACCTAAGTAGATCCAGTGTTAACTTACATACGGTGTTGATTCAATGAGTCAACGTCATATCTCTAATTTATCCTGATTTTCTCAAATTATCTTTATAGAAGTTTCGCAGAAACCTCTAAATTCTCCACTAATACTGCAACAGGCAGGTTGTGAACCCACCTAAGTCGTTTGCATCCATTTTGTTATAGGATATTTCCCATCAAAGCATCGTTGCCAGTTTTTTCGGCATCGTAAAGCTATAAAATAGGCGACACACGTTTATCAACGTGTTCATATAGAATATTTGTGTTCAAACAAAATAAAACCAGTTCCTTAGTTTGTTGACTCCTTTAAATATTTCCATCGTCGGAACTCTATTAGGTTTTGAATTTGGAATGGCATACCGATGTTTGGATCGGCCATTTTTGATTTAAAAACAATTTTGGGTGAGTATCCTTTTAATTTTTAAAGAATATTCCCTGCTGTTTTGATTGCAGATTTTCTATTGGTATACTATTATGTTTCTCTTATGGATAGTGTTTTGTTTTACATATTAGAATTTCACGTTGTTTATGATGATCGTGCAGAAGTTTTTGTGACGTAGTATCTCATTGTAAGTCGTTAATTAAAATACATATAGCTTTTTATTGTTTTTTCAGGAAATGTTTTATGGAAAATTATTTAGATAAATAGAATAGTGTTCGGGATTGAATGCTTTTTGATTAACTATTTTTTTTGAAGTAATTTTTGATACGTTGTATTTGTTTGTATCTAAGTAAACAAAGGTATTTATGTAGAGTCTAACTTTTACATAGTATCATGACTGTTCACGTTTAAAATATCGTTTCAAAATTCCTATAAACAATCATTAAGTGAACATCGAGAATAATTGCGACATGTGTTTTCAAAAACGACGAAAATAACGCGAAAACTACAAAATAGTTATTCAAATTCAAAGATAGGTGTTATTAATGTGTCGCGGTCGGATAATACGACGTCGGATCCGAATTATAAATATCCGTAATTTGGCACGTTCGTAAATAATGATTTTATTCTTGCATAAACAGCTGGCCACCTGCTCGCCTATGCACTTAATTATTTAAACATAAAACTCGTAATTAGACCTACCAGCTGTCGGCCGGCCTTGTACTGCACCTTTGTAACGCGACAAGTAATACTTTGCATCGCAAAAAATTCACATTTTCTACTTCAATTCATTGCGTTTTTGTTACAAAAAATTAACGCGAGACAACTTGATCTCGAGCTCTTTGTTGACATTTTTAACGTGGACGATACTATTATTCCAATTTGCATAATATTGGTTAACTATTAATAGTTTTTACATTGCGATATCCCAGATAAGGGGTGGGACATACCTATGCAAAAATAGGCTCTCAATATTTAAGGCCTGGTGCGCACGGCCATTTGTAAAAAGCGCATCTCAAAAAAGTTAATAGCCGATTTTTTTTGCGAAAATACTAGTTTTGTTACACCTGCTTTAGTATTACGACTCGGGTTTTATGGCTGTTTTTAAATTATTCATAAATGTATTTAGAGAAATAGTTTTTTATTTATAATCAATTAGGTAGTTTATCTTTCGATATTAAAAATCAGCAACACGGGAGGTTACCAACCGCTGAATTGGAGTTGAACGTTCGGATGCTGAAAAGTTTTCAGACTTCATTTTTGTATTCTAGCATGACGTGTCTTAGATTTTTTTATAAGACCACATAATGCATGAGTGGCTCCATAGCCACTTATCAAGATGAACATATCACAAGCGCCATATAAGCTATTTTTATGGCTAGAGCTCCCTTAAAAAGAGTATAAAATTGCTGCAGAACGGCTCATGTTATCACAATGAAATTACGCCACATTAATTTACGGAATGGCCGTCGCCCATATTAAGTTACCAAAATAGCAGCGGATTTGAATTTACTGACAAAGGAAGAGTATAAACGTGCGAAGCATACGAAAACGAGCAAAAAAATATGGCCGGCTAGGGAGGTATGACCTATGATGACGCAATGCCAAAAACAGGCCACTTGCAGGCAGGACCGGGGTCAAGGCGGTTCATCTTGAAACATTATGAGCTCACATGTGGCCAGTGATTCAGCTATTTATCGGTTTTCCGATTTAAAAACAAATGACAGATTTTTATCTGTTGTTTTTGTTTTGTAGAGTTCGAAATACAAATTGCTTAATGCTTTGTTTTTCAGGTGTCGTTGTTTGGGATCTGTTTGAAAAAATGTTCCAATTTCAAATGGAAAAACATTTGAAATTATGTCAAGAACATGAATTGTTTATAAAAACAAGTAACAATGTATCCTTTTTCAAAAATTATGTACCCCAAAACCTCCATTATTTTCATATTTCATCAAAATCCAAATGTTTTCCCCCCAAAATTGAACGCGATGTGCGTGTTACGAACATTTTTGATGTGGATGTCGCTGAGGAGCGGCGTGGATCGTGCCCGCGTCTATTTTGAACCCGATCGGGCGTTCGCCCGGTTGTTGAACTGGAATAATTCGGCAAACACAGACACATTACGCGCCTTAATCTTTATTATACGCCGCGCGGCCACTACAAAATATCCACTCGAACCCACCGCGTACATTTAACATTACACCCCAGATATGAATATGGAACCACAGTTTACAACCTTGCTTTTTAAAAGCTACCTTAACACTCGCAAATTATATGGCACAATAATGATAATTAATTACACAAAAACCGATTATACACATAATACAGCCGAACGCACAAGTGTTTACGCGAAACCGAACACAAACACGCGAAGATGAAGCGCTGCTGTGTGCGGGCCGGTGCGCGCGTGTGCGTGCTCTTTCCCTGTGTGAGTACGTGGAAGCGCGCGATGAAATAAAATATGTCCGGTCAACGAACTCGCGGTCGGTGCCATAAAAATTGCGATACTGGCCGAAATTCCGGCGGAAAATCGTGTATCATAGATTCATCGTCGCAATGACGTTACATAATCTGTGCGAAAAAAAATCGACGTCGAGATCCAGTTCCGAAAAGGTGGAAATTCCACGCGGTCGTAATTTCGGCGGCCAAATATGGCGCCGCAGACTAGGAAGGATTACAGCTGTGCAACGAACTTTTAATATGCAGAGTGCAAGGCGCGTGTCCGCCGCGGGACAGCTGTCCGTTTTGCTCTTTGTCGACGGCATCACGAAAATCTAGACAACCTTATTCAAACACGAAACAAAAGGTTACAATGACATCTCATTCAGCAAACTTTGAAAAACTTCCGTCTCGATGTCTTTGTAGCCGAAAATAGAAAAAAAAATACTTACATTCAAAGTTATGACGCGTTCTGAAACTTTTTGCTTCGATTGTCAGGTTTGATGTATTTCCGGATAGCGCGCGGCGCGCCAGTCAGCTGTTTTCCATCTGATGACCTTGTGGGCACGTCCCCCTAAGTTTTATTCATAGTATTTACAGTCGCGATGAGTTTGTTATTGATGAGTGAAGTCGACTATCTCGCTCTAAGCCTCCTCTTCCTGCAGGACGAGGTTTCCTCGGGGCGGGTGCCGGTTGAGATTCTTCTCCTTCCACAGCACATTGTCTCATCGAAGATGGAAGTTAGTAGATTTCAGTGGGGTCTAGCCCGATCATGGTGGCGTTTCAGTACTGGCCGGTGGGATCGAGTACTTTGACGGCCATTCTAATACGAATCTAGAGGTTCAGTAATCAGTACAGACCAGTGGGATCCAGACTGCTGGGCATGTTAGTATTGGCCAGTGGGGTCGAGGGTGGTGACGTCCATGGTTGGTTTAATAAAGTCCAGTGGGGTCCAGGGTGAGAATATCCATGTCGATGCACAGTTATCACAAATGTTCGTAAGTGTAGCGCGACACGAGTGCACAGAGGTTTGACCGCGCGGAGGCCGAGACTGGCAATGCGCCGAGCGGCGCGGGCGCACGTTTATATGATTGAAACGGCCTCTGGTGCCGCCGCCTGGTGGCGAGCGGGTGGAATGACAGTTTTCCGACCGCCAGGCAATAGATTGGCATTCGACGAGTTTTCCACGGGGAGGTATGGAAATTGCCTTTGGAATATTTCCCTATTAGTATGTTTTCAAACTCTATCATTTCGTGTTCCGATGTATTATAGAACGTACTGTCGAAGGTATATTAAGCTACCACATCGCTTGTTTCTAGTAAACTAGATGTCTGAAAAATAAAATTTTAGACCACAAAGTTTGATAAATCTGCATATACTTGCGGTTGACTATATCCGTATTTAGTTGAGGATAATGATCTATCGTCAAATTTACGATGTTTTTGTTCTGTCATTGTGTTTAAAATGATGAGATCCTCTTGAAGACATTTATTGGTGTCTAAAGGATATTGGGTGACAATAACATTATGTAATTTTCTTACACGGGTTGAGCTCACATTAAACTAAATACAATATGAATGGAAAACTTTCCATAAGGTTATAGAAATAGAGTTTATAGAATAATGTTTTTCCATTAGTAACCCACGACGATAACAACATTGGCTTTTAATGGAAACACTTTAAAACCTTTTTTTGTTATTGATGACTAAATTCTCGCGACTTTTAGTTGATAGCCTACGCCAATTTCCTTTGATGTCTTGGGATCTTCGACAAGGCGAAGTTATTATTTCTATATCGCTGTGATGAGGCGAAATTATGTTGTTCGATTAATATATTGGATATGTAGATGCCATTTAATGTTGTCTCAATAATGATGTAAGCAGCTGCCACACTGAATTTAATACACGCCATGAATGATGGCTGGGTTTTACTAATAAATGTGTAATATCTTGTAGTTATTGTTAATAGCTCCGCCGCCTACTGTTACGTATCTCATCTGAATAAATGTATGCTATTTATTTCGTATATTCAGTGTAATTAAAACCTTTTTGTGGCCGAACGGAATAACGCTTGTTTACACAGCGAAATTCAATTTATAAAGAGTTATTATAGTGTAGTGTACCTTTTATTATTGATAAATATACGTGATCCATCTATTTAGTTATTTACAAAATGAAGATGTATCACTCGGCGGTGCTAAATCTCTGAATCTCAAATCAAAATTTTGAGTTTACAAACACTCTACAGTGCAGTGGTATAATAATATCAAATGAATGTTGGAAGAAGATTAATCATTGCTATATGGAACTCACATAACTCGTAGAGCTGATGGCCGCTGGGGCAGGAAAGTTCTTGAGTGGCAACCACGAGCCGGAAGACGTAGCGTGGGCAGGCCTCCCACTAGGTGGACCGACGATCTGGTGAAGGTCGCGGGAGGTGCCTGGATGCGAGCGGCGCAGGATCGGTCTTCGTGGAAATCCTTGGTTTGATAACTAATTATAGGTATAGCTTTATAAAATTGTGCCATATCAATCTTATCCAAAATAGTAGGTACTCGCTTAGGTACGTATAACATGACTCTTATAGTAACGTAATACGTCTATAAGTAATACTTGATTCATCTCACTATTGTTTGTCCGTAAATCTATCTAACCTTTCCCTAAGTCAGGGGTTCCCATGTCTATTTCAATATGGCTTTACTTCAATTCCAATGCTAAAAAAAATATGCTTCAAACTCCTTCGTTATTCTTCTGATTAAATTAGTTACAGGTTCCAAGACAGTTCGTATCTACCGGGACAACTCAACCTTCATAATCTAGGCTTTCATTGGCGGCCAAGCTGTAGATTCTGGGTTATACAGGAGTACAAATACAAGAGGAAGGACTATCCACGATCGCCATTACGTTAAGCAGTTTTATTTTTTATTTTTAAGCCAGAACTCAACCACACCTCATTATCTTCTCTATAAATTATAAAAATGAGTCGCAAAATGTGTTGGTAAGCGCAAACTCAACAACGCCTGGGCCAATTTTACCAATCCTTTTTTAAATATTTGTGAATTCCAAAAGTCGCGGGCGGCCGCTAGTGTTTAATAAAAAAATATCCTCGTCCACAAAAATCACGTCGTGTCAAGTAACTCATTATGTTTACAGCTATCCTGTAAAATTAACAGTTCTGGTTACTGATAGCATGGTGCTTATTGTTATCAGGATTGCTATCTCGTGCACTATTACTGCACTTCTCATTTTTAAGCATTTCGTGATGCACAACTGAGGTAGATAGAGAGGGTTCGATTTGCAGAAAGGCTTTATTTTCATGTTTTTCAATGACTAGCTAGAGTATTATGAACTGAAATCATTCAAGCAATCAATAGTGTCAAATAATACTGCATAGCTTATTTTGCCCTTCTTACAGAAAAAAAATGCAAGTAAATAAGTTAAAACCTAGGTGGACCGACAATCTGGTAAAGTCGCGGGCAGAGCCTGGATGCGGGCAGCGCAGGACCGTTACAATGTGGAAAATGCAATGTGGAAAACCTTGGGGAGGCGTTTGTCCAGCAGTGGACGTCATTTGGCTGAAACGATTGTATCAGTAACTTATGATGATGAATTTTAATACTTACAAAAAGAAGTCTTTATCGAAGTAAAAGATTTATCACAACTTTGTTTTTGTTTGTTGGCATGATCATTTGATTATTGCGAAATAGTTCAAAACTCTTAAAACTCATTAAAACTCATTTATTTCTGTAAATAGGCTTAAAAAAAGCACTTTTACACGTCCCAGTATTAACCCTACCACTGCTTCAGGACAATAAATGGGCCAGTGCTGAGAAGAAGCAGCGCAAGAAACTCAGTCACTATTGTCAGCCTCTTTTTCAAAGGTTTACATGCTTTAAAATGTACAAAGTTATAAATATTTATGCGAGCTAGGCAGTAACGTATCCCAAACATTTTTATCTTTTAAATAATCATCGACTTTATAGTAGCCCTTTTTCATTAAGGTACTTTTAATATGTGCTTTGAATTTATGAATGGGTAGTTCTACAACAGTTTGTGGTAATTTATTAAAGAATTTAATACATTTTCCCATAAATGAATTACCAATCTTATGCAATCTGAAATTTGGAACGGCAAGTTTATTTTTGTTTCTTGTATTAAAGTTATGCAAATCGCTCTTTTTCGTGAATTGCTCTATATTTTTGCGGACATATAAAAGGTTTTCATAAATGAACTGTGAAGCTACTGTCAGTATGTTTATTTCCTTAAAAAAATCTTTCAAGGAAAATCGGGGTCCAAGGTTATAAATGGCCCGCACTGCTCTCTTCTGCAGAACAAACACAGTTTCAATGTCCGCGGCTGAGCCCCACAACAATATGCCGTATGACATTATACTATGAAAATAGCTAAAATATACTAGCCTTGCCGTTTCAATGTCAGTTAATTGCCTTATCTTTCTCACTGCAAAAGCAGCCGAACTGAGCCTTTTTGACAAAGTTTCAATATGAGGACCCCATTGAAGTTTAGCATCTAAAGTGATTCCCAGGAATGTTGTGGAATTTATGCTATTTAATGGTTCATTCTTCACCATTAATTGCGTGGAAACCTGCCTCACATTAGGTAAGGTAAATTTAATGCACTTAGTTTTGTTTGCATTTAACAATAAGTTGTTAACAGTGAACCAATGTAGAACCTGTGAGAGTGTGTTATTAATATCGTCAAAATTTACTTTACCTCTATCAACTTTGAAAATGAGAGATGTGTCATCAGCAAATAACACAATATCACACAGATCTTTTACAAAGTAAGGAAGGTCATTAATATAAATAAGAAATAGCAAAGGTCCCAATATTGATCCCTGCGGCACACCCATAGTAAGAGGTGCTCCAGAAGACTCAGTTCCGTTAATACAAACTTTTTGTTTTCTGCCTGTGAGATACGAGTTCAGCAGATCAAGTGACTTATTCGAAACACCATAATGCCGCAATTTGTTTAGTAAGGTTTGGTGGTCTACACAATCAAACGCTTTTGAAAGATCACAGAAAATACCAACAGCGTCCTTTTTACTCTCCCAAGCATCAAAGACGTGTTTCAATAGTGCTACCCCAGCGTCAGTAGTACTTCTACCTTTCGTAAAACCAAATTGCTTATTGTGTAATAATTTGTTAAAAATGAAGTGAGATAGAAGTTGGTGGAAAATAATTTTCTCGAAAATTTTGCTAAGTACTGGTAGAATAGAAATCGGTCGAAAATTAGAGGGGTCACATTTGTCACCAGCCTTGAACAATGGAATTATTTTACTTAACTTCATTAAGCTAGGAAAGCAACCTTGATCAATACATGTATTAAAAATGAATGCAAGGTGAGGAGCTATAGTGTCAATAATTGTTCCAATTATACTGACGGAGATTCCCCAAAGGTCCTCAGTTTTTTTCATATTTAATTCTCTAAAGGTTTTAATTATTGTATTACAATCTATATGCCTGAACTGGAGCAGACACTGGCACTCGGTGACATTAGATTTTAAAAGAGACTCTGCAAGAACTGGTGATGAATTCAGTTCTTTAGTTGTTTCAGACGCAATATTGGAGAAGAATGTCTCAAATGTGGTTGCAACTTCTGTATCGGAATTTATAATTTCGTTTCCGATTTTCAGTGAAAAAGTGTTATCCTTCGATTTATTTTTACATGTTTGTTTATTTATTATGTTCCACGTAGCCTTAGCTTTATTATTAGAATTTAAAATCATGTTTCGAAGATGATTTGATTTAGCAGCCAAACAAACCTTTTTAAATATTTTTGAGTAATTTTTAACATATTCTATAACACTCAGATCTTGCGTATCGGCTTTAAGACTATATAATTCATACATTTTATTTCTACTCTTGTGAATGCCAGTTGTAGCCCAGTCATCAAATTTACATTTAACAGAATTTATTCGGATCTTTTTCTGTGGGAATGTGGTTTTGAATTCCTCACTCACAACACTGAATAGATCCTCATAAATTTGATCGACATTATTGTCATCTAATATAAGTTTATCAATACCATCACAAATATTTTTCTTAAATTTGTTTATTTTATTTTTCTAAAATTATCTTAATTCGTTTGAGTCACGCCCACCCCGGTGACTGATCATTACGAAATAGTTTAAAATTATCACAATTTGGTAGAGTCATGCCAACCTCGGTGACTGAACCTACTACGTCATTAGGGTGTTTTTTTAAGAGGTATAGAACTTTAAAATGAAATAAAATATGTAAAAATATGTTTGATTCACATGGTATTAGTTTTGTTTAACAGATGTTCTTATGCCATTTATGCTTCAAAATGATTTCGGGCCAAAGGGCGCCACGGTTGGGTCAAATATAGCGTAATCGAGATGTCCAATTTTCAATTTCTTTTTCGAGCAACTGGGGCCATACATCGGCAATAACGCGACGAATGTTGGCATTGAATTCCGTAGTTTATCTGCACAGTAGTGGACTTCACATATTCCAGGGCCCATCCTAGTAGCACCGAAGCGGAAACCTGCTATAAGCGATACAGAAATTTCTGTAACTCGCTCATTAAGAAAGTCAAAACCCAATACGACAGATCTTTAATCTATACCGCTAAGAATAATAAACAAACCTGGTCTGCTATCAAATCAATTATTGACGCACCTAACAAAAAATCAAATCCTGACGAACTTTTACGCCTGTCAGATGACCCCGATAAATCTGTTAGTTGTGTCAATGGTTTCTTTGCAAGCATTGGTAAGGATTTGGCTGATAAAATTGCACGCCCGAAGGATACTGGAGATTTAACTTCTTTTAGAGCTTCATTTTTGGCCAATTCTATGGGAATGTTACCACCTGATGAAGCTGAAACTGAATCAATCATTTTAAATCTAAAGACTGACTGTGCGGTGGGGTATGATTCAATTCCTAATAAATTCTTAAAAATGGCAAAGGATATTATTGTTCCACCACTTACTATTGTTCTGAGATTGTGCTTCGATCATGGTGTCTTCCCCAGAGCCTTTAAGAAAGCGCTTATTACACCAGTCCACAAGGGTGGGAGTCGAGACAGTGTTACGAATTA
The DNA here is from genome assembly GCF_963855985.1 of Ostrinia nubilalis. Classification (NCBI taxonomy): domain Eukaryota; kingdom Metazoa; phylum Arthropoda; class Insecta; order Lepidoptera; family Crambidae; genus Ostrinia; species Ostrinia nubilalis. Next base: position 7,837,661 of record NC_087111.1, on the reverse strand, counting down.
TAGGCCAATATCAGTACTTACCTCATTGTCAAAAATTCTTGAAACTATGTTAAATAGGAGATTAATGTCGTTTTTGGAAAATAACAGAATTTTATCAGATTGTCAATTTGGATTCAGGCCTAAAAAAAGTACGGAAGATGCTGTGCGTACACTTGTAGATTTTGTTTCTCATAATTTGGATTGCAAACGTAAGTGTATTGGTATATTCCTGGACCTCGTCAAGGCTTTCGACACTGTTTCGATTCCTGGGCTTGTGGACAAGCTAGAGCGGATTGGAATAAGAGGTAACGCGCTTTCTATTTACTCTAGTTTCCTTCGTGACCGTGTCCAGCAAGTCAAGATAGGAAGATATATCAGCAGGGAAGAGTATGTGTCCTATGGAGTCCCGCAAGGTAGTATCCTGGGTCCGAGTCTATTCTTGATATACATCAATGATCTATGCCAAATGTCGCTTGATTCTGGCAAAGTCATCACATACGCTGATGACACGGCACTTGTGTTTCATGGATTGACTTGGGACGAGGTGCGGGGTAGGGCTGAGGTTGGGTTGCGCAAGGTGATTGAATGGCTTAATCGAAACTTGCTAACACTAAATCTTTCCAAAACTACCTTCTTACAATTTTCAGCCTCTAAGGTGCAATCTAGTGATTTTGTCATCAAAGCTCATTCTTGTGACGTTAAATTTGAGAATTCGTGCACATGCCTTTCTATTATAAAATCCTCTTCCATTAAATACCTCGGTGTTTTACTAGATTACCGACTTAACTGGCAACAACATATTGAGCTACTTACATCACGTACTCGAAAACTCATTTGGGTTTTCAAGAGGCTAAGGTATGCGGCCAATTTAGACCTTTTGCGAAAAGTGTACTTTGCATTAGCACAATCAGTTCTTGGCTATTGTATTGTCGTTTGGGGAGGCGCCTGCAAATCTCACATGATCCAAATTGAAAGAGCACAGAGATCCTTGCTAAAAACAATGACTTTTAGCCCCTTCAGATTTTCGACTGTTGCCTTGTATCAAAAGTGTTCTGTCCTAACTGTAAGGCAACTATTCTTTTTGCGGACTATTACCAGACAACATCGTTTCACTCCATACATCGCTGAGAGAACTAGTGGGAGGCGTGTAATCAAGAATGTAATTGAAGTGCCCAAGTGTCGAACTGCATTGGCCAGTCGACAAAGTTGCTTTCTATCCATTTATTTATATAATCAAGCCAACAAACTTCTGAACTTTTATCCTGGTACTGTATATGAATGCAAAATTAAAGTAACAAACTGGCTGCTTACGCTTGACTACCAGAAGACTGAGGAACTTTTAAAAGTACGTTTTTAGCTCACACAGAAATAATTTGCTCTTACACACACACACACACACACACTCCACACACACACCCACACACACACACACACACACACACACACCCACACACCCACACACCCACACACACACACACACACACACACACACACACACACACACACACACACACACCGATACACCTCAAACTCATACACCTCACAATGTACTATTTTATCAGTTTTTTGTTTGTGAACAATGTTTAAGATTCAATCTTTATTAACACTTTTAATTTTTCTTTGTTTATGATCTGTGGAAGAGGGCGCTGATCTTCTGAGATACAGGTATTCTATACCTAGTTCGGAAATCAGACTTCTTTTAAAGTCTCTGTATTATGTTACAATTAATCAAGAAATTTATTATTATATTATTATTATTATTCCCAGAGAAAATCTGGGTGTAAAAATTGATAGTAGCGCGAGTTGGAAACCACATACTTTACAATTAACGAATAAAATTAGTAAATTTGTTTTTCCTTTAAAAAAAATTGCAAGATCTGTGTCTAAGAAAGCTGCTCTTATTGCCTACTATGGATATGTGGCTTCCAATTTACGCTACGGAATAATCCATTGGGGAAACACGGCAAATGTAAATTTATTACCTGTATTTCGTGCTCAAAAAAGATGCATCAGAGCCATCTTCGGCGTCAGTCAAATGGTTAGTTGCAGGCAATTATTTCCTAAAGTGCAGATACTCAATCTTCCCTCACTGTATATTTTTGAAGTTTGTCTATTTGTAAAAAAATATGATTATTATTTTAAATCCAGGATAACCAGACTACATCGCAAAACTCGCAATAAAATAGATATACTACCCCATCATACATCGCGCACTAGTTATTTTTCAAATAGTTTCTTCGTTGTAGCACCTAAAATTTTTAACCATTTACCTGACAGCCTAAAAGAGTTAAATTATAAAAACTTCAAGACAGCACTGTGTGAAATTTTAGTCAAAAAATGTTATTACTCCTTAAATGAATATTTACGAGATAAAATTAGTTACTGATGTTATATTATTTAATTAGTCTAACTAGCCTACCTTAAGTTACAAGATTTTAAAATGTAAGATTGTTACTTGTTCTGAAGTTTGTTAAGTGTTTATTGTTTGTTATGTAGTTATAATTATGTTACAACTACGTAACTGAATTCATATGAATATAATATTGTACGCCCAATCGGCAGGTTATAGCGGTTGTATGTAAACATTTAAGATCTGTGTTATTGTATTACCTATAACTAACACAATAAATGATTATTTGATTTGATTTGATTTTGTGTGAGATCACCCGATTGTGGAGGCAAATTCAAAGATCCATCGAGTGAAATTATGCGCTCATCGAATGTTTCCCGCAATAAATTGAATGTGTCCGGTGCTGGTTGGATGGTAACACCATCTTGTTGAAACCAAAGCTTTGCCACATTAATATCATTCATCTTAGGAATGAAAAGTTACGAAAATTACGTCGACCGTAATATGAACGTTTGTATGGAAAACTGAACCATGATTTTAAAATAAATTTTTGCACAATTTGCAAACGTTGTTCTGAAGTAATTCTATTTAATTATAAAATGGCAAAACCTACTGTCCACAAATGTACCACCAACTAACAAATTAACTATCACTAGAAACAGTGTAACCAATTTAAAGTTGTATACCTCTAAAAAACACCCTTTACATTCATGCTCACCCCATCCGAGTAGTTGAACCTACTACGTCATTGTACACTATAGTCCATACACTTTGTATATTATATGACACTGATGGTATATTTACTCGACCAATTAGGCACATTGTTTTTCCGTCCCGATGACATTTCGGAATCGAGTACGTTACCTCGTTTACCTCAGGCAGTGTTTAATTAAAAGGTTATTTATTTTCGTCGATTTGTCAGGAAGCTTTATTATAATTGAGCAATAAAGATCGAATGTGTTCTTAGATGGGTTAAATGAGTTTATTAATTAAATTTTTGCATATGTTTTACATGTTGCATGTGTAGCATGTCAGCGCGAGTGCAGCCTGATAATCTTCTATATTTATAAAAGCGAAAGGTCATTGATTAACTGACTCACTGACTCATCACGAAATCTCAGAAACTACAAGTGTCTCAAATTTTGCATGGGGGTTCCTTTTAGAACGTAGGTGCTCACTAAGACAGGATTTCCCAAAATTCAACCCCCAAGGGAGGAAAACGCGGTCCTCCACGCGTACGAAGTCGCGGGCGGCCGCTAATTCTTTACAAATTTCAACCAACAATATATCGATTGACATAGTTTTATAGTTTAAAGTTTTGGTAACGTAAAAGAAAACGATAACGTCAATTGTTTTCGTTGATTAGACTACAAATTAAGCATTATAAATAAAATCAAATTGTAACAGTTCATTGAAATAAAATTGAATTTAGACTCCCGCACTGTAGTCAGCTGGTAGTTTGGTCGCTTCCTAATTTGTATGAGGAATCACCCGGTACCAAATTGATGTAATGTACGTATATATTCGGTATCGGGTAACGAAAATATTGTAGGTAGTCTGCCGCGTATCTTAAAGGTACTAACCCTCTTAAAAAACACACTTATTGCTTACAGGTGTCCAACTACACGAATTTGACATCCAACAGCGTGTGATCTCAAATTGTATGCGTGAGTGCTACGAACTCACGTCGGCTGTGTACCAGATGCTTTATTATGAAGTTAACATGGTTACAGTAGGATTACTTTAAATAAACGAGTAAGAAAAATAACAAAATAATAACACCTTCAGGAGAAAATTACTGAAATTTCTGAGGTAATAGTGATAATTCATTCTTTTCCAAACGAAAATTTACGTGCACAGGACTACAATAAATGTATCAAGAAACTATAAATAAAATATTAGCCTTATTTCTATTATTTTTGCAGTTGAATTTCCTATAATTTGGTCATATTCATATGAAAGATTTCAACGCGTTGTTTGCAAATTTCCCAAAAATACAAATGCTTTGAATTTTTAACGACAATTTGATTGAAAGTATTAATGAAAATTACAGCTTAATTATATTTTTGCAGTAGTAATGGATGATTTTCCTACAATTTGATGTATTCATATAAAAGATTTCAACGCGCTGTTTGCAAATTTCCCAAAAATACAAATGCTTTGAATTTTTAACGACAATTTGATTGAAAGTATTAATGAAAATTACAGCTTAATTATATTTTTGCAGTAGTAATGGATGATTTTCCTACAATTTGATGTATTCATATAAAAGACTAGCTTTCCGCCCGCGGCTTCGCCCGCGTGGAATTTTGTCTGTCACAGAAAAACAATATCGCGCGCGTATTTACTCACCGTTTAGACCTACCCTGGACTACGACAAACATTTTAAAACCAAAATCAGCTCAATCGGCCCAGCCGTTCTCGAGTTCTAATCAGACTAACGAAGATCAATTCATTTTTATTTATATAGATAGATAGATGATAGCTAGCGGCCGCCCGCGACTTCGTACGCGTGGATCCCGTTTTACCCCCTTTATCTATCTTAAGCGGTTTAGATTTTTTTCATACAAATGTTTTTTCCCGCTAACTCCCGTTCGCGTAGGAATTTTGCAATATCCTGTTGAAACTAAGCTTTAAGTTTACTAAGGTACCTGCATGCCTCATTTCAAGCGTCTATCTTACGCAGTTTAGATTATTTCATACATATGTTTTTTCCCGCTAACTCCCGTTCCCGTGGGAATTTTACGATATCCTGTTGTACCTAAGCTTTAAGTTTACTAAGGTACCTGCACACCAAATTTCAAGCATCTAACTTAAGCGGTTTAGATTTTTCATACAAAAGGATTTTTCCGCTAATTCCCGTTCCCGTGGTAATTTCGGGAATTCCTTTCTTAGTGCACCTCTACGGTACCTAAACTACGTCCCTTCCAAATTTCAAGTGCCTACGTTTAGCCGTTTAGGCTGTGCGTTGATCTGTCAGTCAGTCAGTCAGTTTCTCCTTTTATATATTTAGATTTCAACGCGTTGTAGGAGATTTCCCAAAAATACAACAGAATGCCTTGAACTTTTACGGTATAAATTTTTTGAGTGGAACTTGTATTGCGTTTCCTATATTTCTGGTGTCATGACATTATAAATGTGTCAATAAAAGTTTATAAATAATATTAATATTTCTAGTTATAACTAAGTTTGAAATTAAAATTTTAAATTATTAACATTGGTAACATTTTTCCGTCTTAAATTGTTTCTCTGTGCAGTTTTTTCAAAATATTGCGATTTGAATAGATTAAAACAAATATTTAACATGAACTCTTTGGTAGGCAACAAACCCAATTTGACTCGGAGTTACATTTCTTCCACTCTACTCGTACCTACATAGATATTTATGATAGTTTTTAATGGTGTTTCTTTAGGTTTTAATTTATCAAAAATCTGCATATGTTCTTATAAAAAAACTTTCTTTCTTTAATATAGTCGGTCAGATCATTGTGCCGATGGCTAAAGAATAGTAGGTGAACTGAAAAAAGGTATTTGAATGAAAGGTTTTAGAATGAAATACGAAGGTATTTAAAATATGTCACCAAAACTTTATTTCCAAGTAGGTATTATTCTAGATTTGACGATACGAATGTGTTTTAAAATTTTAATTATTTAATGCAGACAAGATGTTTCTTTACTCATTTTTCAGACACACCACTCCTTATATTTTTTCTTGTTTTTGTTTTAAGAATTACAGACTCGTCGTCCACCTGTTAAAGTGCTACTGTGTCGCCACCTGTCGGCGACAATATGCGTAGCATTCTGGGGCGTAGACACAATTATTTGTATATTCGTACAAAGAAATACATTATGTACGATTATACGTATATTAAAGTTGTTTACTTGCTTGGTGTTAGCTGGGTGATCTAATTAGTGCCAGTTTTTTGATTCGTAGTTAAAATAACTAACCATGAAATGCTAATAGTTAAATATTAACAACATGTAAACTAATGGTTTAAAAGTTTACTAAAAGTCAAGCTAACAGCAATGTTCGAAAAACATTTTTTTCTGATAAGTAAACCACTTGTCATCTGACATAATTATGTCAAAGACTACTGATTATTTTAACTATGGACAAAAAAATTGGGCCTTGTAAGTAAAAGAATAACCAAGAGTCGATTACTGGATACTTATAGATACATTTTTCCCGACTGCGCTAAGGAAGGTTACGTTTTTTTCAAATACTTGCTACGCTTTCGTTGCATTTCGATTCGAAACTACTGCAATTCGTATATTGTTTCAATATGTTTTATCATCAATTATAATATTACAATGTTATTTTTTTTAAATGATGCATAACATTAACATTTAAAACTTGAATGTAGACATTTTAAAAATCTTGAAAAATTAACGCCTACGAATAAAAGATATCAAGGCTACTTCAATCAAATACATATTATCTTTAGACAAATCGTGAATAAACGTATATTCATACGTGTATAAGTACCCAGAAAATATCTACATTATCTATCCAAAGAATTGGAATTATAATATGAAAAATTATTTTACCGTGAAATCACAGGCTCATAAATTAATAGGTCATACATTTTTACTTGTTTACCACACAATAACAACATCAAAGAACAATAATTTTATTTCTACTCATGGGTTTGTCCTGAAAGTACTTGAAACTTGAAATTACGAGTAGGTCATATAATACGTAAGAAATATATTATTTTTATCGATAGAAATTCTCTAAAATCTGAAGTAATAGTCCCCAATCGTAGTTGCACAATGGAAAATTATATCGGAAGAATACAAAGTCATTACTAGTCGAATACGCATGCATTCTTTAATCGATTCATCGATAACAAAATCTGATAAAAGATATAAATATAGTTATGAGGATGTTAGTATGCAATTGTTTTAAAAATGGTGTAAGATTCCGTTTGTCTTTCTAACTTTAGTTTTTCTTATGATGGTTAGTTGTGTGTGATGTTCAATACATTACAGTGTCTATTTGTATCTAACGCCCGTATTCACAAACGATGCTTGCTTAAGTGAAGCAGCAAATCGAACGCACATCGTTGAATAGAGTTCTGCGATTGGTTCGTGTGTCACCTTGAGCGTCCACGCGCACTGTGAAACCTCATAGTAATGTTTGTGAATATAAAATCATAGTTGACCGACTTTAATATTTTTTCAGATTCATTTCGACATTGAAACAAAGGATTCACCCCTTCAGGAAGTAGGAAGTAAATAATATAGCAGACCCATATATTTTTACTACTACATACATTTATTACGTTTGGTTTTTATTCGAACCATCTTGCGTGCGGTATATTACCAAAACTTGCAAATGCATCGGCGGGTGTCCACATATTTTAAAGTAAGTACGCATGTTTTACATACTCTTTATAATTTTCAGAGCAAAACATAAATTTTAAGTGATGTATGACTATGAAAAGGCCAGTGGTAAGACATCGAGTCCACTTATATGATAACTATTTTACTTATTTCCATATTAAATTATCTTTACTCTATAAATGTAAAAGTGCGTGTTAATTTCGCTGATAGTTGATTTTTTAAGTAAACATAGGACTTTCAAACAAAGTTAATTAGAATGTTTTTTCATGTGAGAAAGTTCGCATTCTCATTGTGGTCTCATGTTGGGATCGAACCCACGACCTTTCGCTTGCCGAGTAAGTTTTACTGCTACAGTTAGCGTCAACATAATATATGTAGTTGGTAACACCCAAAGTGGCCAAAAAGCTGACAACACAACACACAACACAAAGACGTGTTGCGAACTTTTTGGCTACTTTGGTTGTCATGAACTATTTGACGCTGACTGTACCCATACTATCGCTATGTTATGAGAAATATCATTTTCTACATAAAAGCAATACGAATATAACACAAAAAATATCAATGAATAAAGCAGAAATGCTGTTGATTGTTTATTATGATAAAATCATATATTTCTCCAGCACATTAATATTAAACACACCGAAAATCGTTCCAATCGCTTCCTAATAAAAGAAAAAGTCATCTAGTACTCGTAAATCTAATTAAAGTAATTACTGGCCATTTCAATTTCATATCTACATAATGTGTTCGAGAGTCGTTTCCTTTTCCTCGTGCAGTGAAAACGGCTTTCTATCTATGAATAGATTCTGTGTTGTTTATGGTTTGATCGCGATATTTAATAGATGATGCTGTAGATTGAGTTACTCTGTTGAGATGTCTTCTCATTTGACTGGTGTTCGTGACGCCATTTTGAAACTACGGTTGGTGTTAAAATACAGTTTTGAAGAAAACTATGAAGCTCAAAAGAAGGTAGAAATAAAAATAAGGTAGAAATAAAAATAAGGTAGCAGGAAGACGCTGGATGCAGGTCGCTACCAACCGAGCGGTGTGGAAATTATTCGAGGAGACCTATGTTCAGCAGTGGACGTCCTGTAGCTGAAATGATGATGATGATGATGATGATACAGCGTTTTGCTACATACAAAGATCACAATATCATGTTACTTTGAAAAATCGACTGCTTTAAAACAGACTGCAAACCACGACCTTTCTCAACATTTTAGAATGTGAACTAGATCCTTATGTGGGTTTATAGCTTAAAGCGGTTTTCTAAAATATCATTCAAGTTTTTTTTTGCAAGGGACGAAAGGAAAATAAATTTAAAGATAGTAGAGAAGTATTCTATGCTTTCTGTTTAAACCTAAACCTAAATTCAGTAGAAAAAGCATGAGTTTGAATTAATCTTCTTTTCTATCTATCTATACTATTTATTTATTTATTGGGCTATCAACATGTGATACAGTAATAAACACAACAAAAAAATTAAGCTAAAAGTCTCAAGTTAACTGCTCCATCCAAATCCTATATTATTCCTGATGAACATAGGTGGTACGAGATTTGCTGGGTCAGCTAGTTATTAATCATCATCATCATTTCAGTCACAGAAAGTCTATTGCTGAACATAGGCCTCCCCCAATGATTTCCATATGGCCCAGTTGGTAGCGCCTTCCTTCTACCTTTATGAGGTCGTCGGTCCACCTTGTGGTGGATGTCCCAAAGTTATTTATACTTTATCTCAATACAATTGTGCATAAAAGGAAACACTCTAATCTATAAAATTACAAACAAATGATGTTGATGTTTCAAAACGCAGTCTTAATCCTTACTTTTACTGCAAGCCATTTGAAAGTAAATGCGCTGGAACCTTTCTCTGCGTAATTGTTACCTATGCCTCGGTCTAGGTCACATTAGCATATGCCTATAATATTGTTGCGAGGCGACGCGGTGCGAATGCCTACTGTGCTCATTGGGACGCAAAACGCGTGACTGGATGTAGGGCGTAGGGCAGACTGGTGGTTCTGTTATTAGAAGAATAATAGAGGAAGGAACAAGTAGTAAAGTTTTCTGTACCGTGGAATGTAGGTATTGAACAACTAAGTTCCCCCTGTTATTAGATTTGATTTAGGTATACAATAGTACTGTAAAGTTTCATCAAAATCTGTTCAGTAGGGGAGATTGAGGAGAGTTGTGACATTGTGGATTTTTGGCAACCAGCGAGCTCGCAACAGCGTGTATTTGTTAGCTCGAGACTTGACCTAGTTTTTGCATGAAAGAGTAACAAAAATACTCCAAATAGGTATCCTTAAAAATTTCGCATTCATAATATTAGTTAGTAGGATTGCCTATAATATAGTTGCGAGGCGACACGGCGCGAATGCTACTGCGTTCATTGCGAGGCTAGGCGCGCGACGGGATATAGGGCGTAGGGTAGACTGGTGGTTCTGGGTCTCTTAAGTGTTAGAAGAAAGATATGTAAAGAGAAAAGAAGAAGATAGAGCTCTCAATTTAATAGACACAATAGCACAAGACAGACAGAAGAAGCCCCAGTCTTCTGGATGACTTGAGTTATTAGAAGAGACATTTATAGAAAGAAGGATGATAGAAAGATAGTTTTCAATTCTAGCGTATGGAATGTAACAAGCGAATTCACCCTGAAGATTTAGGCATCTGAAATGGATAGATCGAAATAACTGCTTAAATGATTTATGAAAGACTGTCTTGTTGCTGCAACGAATTTCTAACCAAATTGGGAACAGTTATGAGTAAAGTTTGTCCCAATTAGGAACCTAAGCTATAACCTCGAAAGAGGTCAACTCTCTTAACTACACTCAACATCAAATAAACCGCACCTTCCGCGACGCGAACTTTAAAGATTTTCTTCTGACATAATCATGGTACCCCAACAATATTGGTGTTATTTGAAAGCCCAATAAATATCCTTAAAGAAAAATACATTTCATTTCTAAATTAGACCAATTTTTATGGATAAAAAACCAAATAAAGATCTCACGTGTCCTCTTTAACAGATGGATAGCGAGTAATCCCAACATAACAGTTTTATAGTCATAAAAAATGGCTATAGCGTAACTACCTATTTTTTAAAGAAGTGACTCTGGATCCTTGTAAAGACACATTTTTGGGGTAAAAACCTTTCCTTTAATGAAATGAAGTTTAGAACTAGGCTTTCAAATGGTACCAATGTTGGTGGGAAGTGGGGATGCATACGTTTGATAAGTGCTTGTCGCGGGAGGTGCGATTTATTTGATGCCGAGTGTAGAAATGCATTTGAGCTGATAATGATGATTAGAGAACTAAAATAGAAAGACACGGGTCTTAACGCGACGTTTATGAATGAGTTACACTATCTACTCACGGCTTGACGTTTCGGCTGCTATGCAGCCGTGGTCACAAGCAGACTGGCGGCTCGCGGTGTCGTCCGAAATGGAACGCGAAAGCTTAAAATCTTATATTATGATTAGAGAAATCAAAAAATAAGTACCATTATTCAGAAGTGGATTCCGTTTGTAAGTCCTTGGAATGCACTTTAAAACTAGTATTGTGAACTTACCTTTATCGAAAACCCCTCTGCACATTAAAATATACATATTAAGCATTATATACAGCAGTGGGCACTCGAACTAGGCCATTCCCTATGAATACTTGATTCCGAGAATGGGAACAATTCTTGTATTCCGATTATACGATAACGTTGTGTTTATTATTAGTGAAGATTTCATAATACATGATTAAAACATTTGTTAACTCTTCAATTCCCAACTCCAAGTTAATAAAGATTTTGAAGTCGAACCTTAATTTCGAACTCCTCCTGTGTTCTTCTGATTAATTTCGTTGCGGGTCCAATGACAGTTTAACTTTCCCCCGGGACAAACTTGACCTTCACTGGGTTTTTATTGGCGGTCAAGCTGTAGATCCTGGCTACACGGGAGTTGCAGCGGCGGAAACGAGAGGTGGGGGATAGTCCCTATAGTAAAGATTTTGGTTTATTTTAACAACTGAGGTTAAAAATCTGGTGCTGACCTGACCTGGCGGTTTATCTGTCATTATAATATTCAGTTACTTAATTACAGAATACATTGTCTTCTTAAGGGCTCAAGCCCTCCGACAGGCTGGTGACTTGGTGTCGGTGGCTTTATTTCATAAGAGCGCTTTCAAATTAGGGCGTCAGAAGCGCGACTGCAGCGCGGCAGCAGCGGCGTTTTTGTAATGTGAAGGCATGCATCCGCTGTCACATAATGTAGTTTGAAATTTTCGGCAGCGCGTCTGTCGCGCGTTTGTCGCGCTGCTAAATCGCCCAAATGTGAAAGCGCTCTTAGAATCTTGTCGTCGACTTGTACTTGTCAACAGGTCGGCGGGTTTGGTGTGTCCGTCGAAATAGTATTTTTTTTACACTATTATGTACTCCACTTGATAGACTTTTTGAAAAAAAAAAGATGTTCTATTGGATATGAAAAAGAAAAATCTTTGTGTCAATTTAGTAAATGTGTCAGTACAAAATAACCACGTCTTATATCAAAAAGGCTCGCTTTAAACTGATGAATATTCTCGAATTAAAGTACTGAGCATGTTTTAATGTTAGCAAGCGACGGCGATAGGAGAGAGTCGCAATTGCGATGCAGCACAAGCTTTGCTAGATGCATTTTTGAACAGAGAAATCCGTGGAGAGGTTTTACGAATTTGGTACTAAAGTTTTTTACCGACTTTTCCCACTCTTCATTCTTAACGCTGCAACTCATATGTAGGCGAGATTTAAAGTTTTATCACAAATGAAAACCTAATCAGTGAAGCTTATAGTCCGAGGTGAAAATTAAATGTTAGTTATCAGAATTACTACAGCAACCAAGATTATCTTTGGAACATACATATTTTATGCTGAAGCCCTTTATGCTTTTTTTTCTGTATAAATTTGATGAAAATTGCTCATTTATTAGCTACTTATATTTAATTGAAACTGTCGAAGTAGTTTTTGAAGTTTTGTATTTTTGCATAATTTGTAATCATTTGAGATCCATTCTTGCCATCATCCACACTACTTTTAGTTTGAACTATCTACTTTTTATCTTTAAATTCCTACATTTGAATTTCAATTAGAATTTTTAAAATTGCAAATTGCACTTTATCATCCTATGTCAAACTTCAAAAGCTTACGAAGCTATGCGACTCTACGCCGCCGCTGTCCACAAAGTAGGTTAGCCCAAGAAAGCGTCAGTCAATAGCACGGACACCTGCACATTGTTTTGAACTTGCACGCAACATTAGATCACCTCCGAGCAAATCCCATAGTAAATGAAGACTGGGTTATAAATAGCATCAACATTTTGACCAAATTGATTTAGGTCTGTTTTCGAATGACTCTCTCTAATTTTATTGTACATTTTTGGGAAACTTTCAGCTAGAATAACTTTAAGGCGATTTCTTACGTGTTTTCACTGGTAGATGGTACTCAGTTCACATTCAGTCAGATAAATGGTCTAAATATTTAACGTAAACTAATGAAAAGCTTCAATTTTTACTTGAAATCTTGAGCTTCGTTCTATATTAAGTAAGGTTCTTAAGGCTCTAAACTCGATTCGAACTTAAAACGTGGATTTATTTGGCCCAATTATAAATTTCATTCTTGAGTGTAGATAAATAAGAAGCAAGTACTTATAATGTTAAAACAAAAACATTAAAGCTGGGTTGCACCATCTTACTTTAACTTTAATGGTCTGTCAAACTCCATAAAAAAACCCCGGGGTTATAGTCACAGTCGAAGTTAGGTGGTGCAACTCAGCCTAAATGTGCTTCTGTCAAAACTTAAGACTTTCTCTGTAATTTGTCTGGCTCGGCTAAAAAGTCTCATTGCGGGCGGTCGACAAGTGCTTACTGCTTACCTATACCTATGTTATCTTTTGGCCACACAGAACTGCAGTGTCGCCCACCGTGCATTTCTGCAGACGCACTAAATGATAAAAAACAAAAAACAAAGTATCAAATCGCCAAAAGTAGGTCCGTTTCACTATGAACAAGTTTCGACGGAATGAAAGCACGCTCTCTACAAACCAAACAAGTTCGATGGTGTACCTTTATGTGCGAAATTCAGTGTTTACAGCTGACTTTTTTATTTGTCCAGATTGTAGAAGACCTAGAACTGTCAAGTTGGAAGGTCATTCACTTTTGGAGGTTGGAAATGGTGTCGAGAAGAATGTATCTTTTTGGAACAGAATTGTGTAGAAAGTTAACCAGTTCCATTTTTTACATGATTTCAATGCTACAAATTATAGAGAAAAGTAAAAAAACAAACTTCAATGATTATCTGTTATTTGATTATTTATCCACTAGCTTTTCCCCGCGGCTTCACCCGCGTGAAATTTAGTGTCACAGATCGACATAAATTATAGCCTATATTATGTAAATCTGGGTTACAAACAATAATACTGTAGAGTTTCAAAAAAATCCGTTCAGTAGTTTTTGTGTGAAAGAGTAACAAACATCCGGACATCAAAACTTTCGCATTTATAATATTAATAGGATTATTGTAACCAACGGGAGTCCACTATTGGGCGTAGGCGTAGGCCTACCCCAAGGAACGTCACAACGATCAATATTTCCTTTCATCATCTTTTTGACGTCATTGGTCGGTCTATATTAAATTATGTACACAGTACAAGCTTTGCTTAGTTTCGGAATTGATTATGGTGTAGTGTAAAATGTTTAAGGGTTGATTTTACCATCGTCGGATAACTTTTAACTGAAGAATAAGTTTGGCACATGGACAGTTTCAGTATGGGAAATATGTCAAAAATGACAAGTTTATTCTTCTTCAGTGAAAGTTATCCAACGACGTAAAATCAGTCATAAGGATATTAATTAAAATATTCAAATCAAAATTCGATGATACATTTTAGTACGTATGTATTTGCCTCACAGCTACCGCTCTGTGTGATTCTTACTGCTATCATTATCATATCCGTATCAATCTATATGATGCATTTATGTCTTCATCAAATAAAACATGACAGATGGCTTCCGTAGCAACGAAAGAGAAATGATTCTTGTTTCAATGGGAGTGACAGTCCTATTGGCATTTGACCTCTTTCAGCCCTTACTTTCTTACGTCTAAGGGAAGAAAGAGAAGAGGATAGAAGCAGTTTTATTATTTTTGAAAAGTCATCCAGTCTGTTATCGTCATCGTCATTTCAGCCACTGGATGACCACTGCTGAAAATGGGCCTTCCCCAGTGATTTCCAGATAGATTATTGGTAGCGTCCTGTATCTGCCTTCCTGCTACCTTTATGAGGTCGTCAGTAGTCGTGATTTTGTATTATTCTTTTATGTAACAAGTCTGAGTCAGATTTATACGTCATATTCACACGTCATAATTTTACTATTCACAGTCACACGTCACATTTGACTGATTTTTATCGAGATTCAATGGAAATAACGTAGAAACTATTGCCGATTTACATAGACTCAGCTGCTAGGAATTCAGGAATTAACTTAGGTACTTACTTAAATATTTAAGGAGACACTAAAAAATATTAATATTAGATGTGAAGACTTAGTGTTTTAAAAGATAAAACTAAAATTAATAAGAAGAAGCAAGCTTGTGTGATAAAATGTATTACTTAAAAACGGTGCAGTAAGAGCCACTATGTTTTTACGACGCTATTTTGGTTATTTACGCTTCTACGTTTGTACATTTACAAATTTTCTTCGAACCGAGAGAGAGAAAGGAGAAAATTTAGTTTCCGGACTTGAAATATGACGTACAAATTCGTGATTTTAGAAAAAGAAACTGAACATTGACATTGGGCGAGTTTTTATAACTGGACAGTTTAGCTTTCACGACAATTATTAGATTGTAGCAATTAACGTGCTATAAAGAAGATTGCATCTGTTTTGTATTTATAACTAATCGATGCAATTCTGACTTTCTATCACCGATTTACATTTAATTTGATTCAATAACAATTAGGTTAAATACTCAATAGTCCAGTCAATAAAGCATTATAGATGGAAAATCGTGGAACACCATTTCTGACTTCGGGACTTTATTTAGGCTAGTTAAGAGGTGAACATAGCAAAAGTCCCCGCCCTTAGCCCTTGAGCCGGCGGGGTGAGGGGGGTTTAAAGGTACCACTTTTCGGTTTTTCGCTTAATTCTCGGAAACTAGGCGTCCTAGTCTCATGACTATTATGAACCAAAAAAAGCTTATTCAATTTGCTACAGGTGAGATAGTCAAGTTTTTCTATATCTTGTACAGTTTTCGCGGCATCTGCTCTAGAAGGTCTGTAATATTGGAAATTTTATATTTGTCTTACATGTTCCCAACAGGAGAAAATCGACTAAATCAACATTGAGCTAATATTCTAGACATGCGGGAGCAAATTAAGCCCAGTTCCAGGTAGGGGGCTGCACCGTGCTTATATTTAGACGAACCACTTGGAGCCACTTTTGACTCCTCATCACTCAAAAACTACTGTGCATTAACACTTCAAATTTGGCTCATGTGTTGAGACTTGCAAGATAAACATCAGCTTCAAATTTCATAAATATACCTCAAACGGTTCTTTAGGTATTGACGTCCAAAAATCTACATGGCTGACCTATAGACCAAATTCTAACCACTTCCAGATGACCTTGAAGGTCCAAATTTGGCATCCAGATAGGTAGTTGTGTAAATACAAAGGAATAAATAAAAAACCAGTAAATTTTGACATTTCACAGGTGATAGATAGATTTAAGTGTCCTAAATGTCGATTTTTTAACGTCAATACCTAAATAACCGTTTGAGGTATATTTATGAAATTTGAAGCTGATGTTTATCTTGCAAGTCTCAACACATGAGCCAAATTTGAAGTGTTAATGCACAGTAGTTTTTGAGTGATGAGGAGTCAAAAGTGGCTCCAAGTGGTTCGTCTAAATATACGCACGGTGCAGTCCCCTCCCTGGAACTAGGCTTAACCTGCTCCCGCATGTCTAGAATATTAGCTCAATGTTGATTTAGTCGATTTTCTCCTGTTGGGAACATGTAAGACAAAGATAGCTCGCAGAATTGCTAAAATCAAGTGGCAGTGGGCGGGGCACATAGCTCGTAGAGACGATGGCCGTTGGGGCAGGAAAGTTCTCGAGTGGCGACCACGGGCTGGAAGACGTAGCGTGGGCAGGCCTCCTACTAGGTGGACCGACGATCTGGTAAAGGTCGCGGGAAGAGCCTGGATGCGGGCAGCGCAGGACCGTTCATTGTGGAAAACCTTGGGGGAGGCCTTTGTCCAGCAGTGGACGTCATTTGGCTGAAAAGAAAGAAAGAAAGAAAGAAAGACAAAGATAAAATTTCCAATATTACAGACCTTCTAGAGCAGATGCCGCGAAAACTGTACAAGATATAGAAAAACTTGACTATCTCACTTGTAGAAAATTGAATAAGCTTTTTTTGGTTCATAGTGGTCATGAGACTAGGACGCATAGTTTCCGAGGATTAAGCGAAAAACCGAAAAGTGGTACCTTTAATCCCCCCTCTCTCCGCCGGCTCAAGGGCTAAGGGCGGGGACTTTTGCTATGTTCACCTCCTAACTAGTCTAAATAAAGTCCCGAGGTCAGAAATTGTGTTCCACGGATTTCTCTCTACACCGTCGTTAAAGCATTCATTGACTGGACTACAAGTAATAAAATTATATTATTAAATACAGAATTGTAGAGTAGAGAATAATCTTGGCCAATGCTGCTCGATGGACTGACCTGAAAAAACTTGACGTTTACCTTTCAGTTGAGTGTATAGATGCCACTTCGTCATGAATTGTTAATCCTTGTATTACTTCACGTATGATTACTACATAGTATAAAACAAATTCGTTTTCTGCTGTCTGTCCCTATGTAGGTATGCTTAGATCTTTAAAACTACGCAATGGATTTTGATACGTTTTTTTAATAGATAGAGTGATTCAAGAGGAAGCTTTATGTGTATACTTAGCACCCGTGCGAAGCCTGGGCGGGTCGCTAGTATCCTATATATTTCAATATTGATTGGCATTGTAACGATATTGATAACTTAAGTATATGGCTATAGCTCAGTTAAGAAGCCCACACGATAGTACGAGTAGGTACTATTGTAAGATAGTGGTAACAGATAAGAAAGAACCCAGTGCATATCCTGTGTGCGTCGCACATAGTATAGTCAGTATTTCAGGACTTAGGCCTTACCCGAACACCCGAAGCGGATCACATCACTAGTGTCATATCACCACACTTAAAGATACATTCAGTATACTCATTCATTACTGCGTTAATACTGGGACGTGTAAAAGTGCCTATTTAGAGCCTATTTACAGAAATAAATGAGTTTTATGAGTTTTTTATGAGTTTTTTATGAGTTTTTACTAGTAACTATTGTACAGTCGACAGCACATCAACCTATACATTTTTGTTGCAAAATAGCCTGTATTACAACGAGATAAGACGCCACTGTGTTTAGGTTGATGTGCTGTCGTCCGTACATAATTTAGCATGAGCTTTCATAAGCAGTTTTAGTCGCTTACATAAAAATCACTTAAACAAAAACTCAGACAGCCTTTGTGAAGGGTGTACAATATCTAATGATGAGAGTTTTTAATATTTTTGTCTTTTTCAGGTTTTTAACATCAGAAAGAGAGAGATCGCGACTCTTCCTCTGTTAGTCGCTATCAGTTAGCGTGATTGATAAAGATAACATTTGACGGATACCTAGTCTGGTGGTTTGCAAAACAGACTGCGGTCACGGGCTCAAATCTCTTCGAGGGCAAAGGTCTTGATCCTTAATATAGGTATACCGGTGTCATGGACCAATGTACGATCAGAATATTATTGTTTGTTAGTATGTAAGCACCTATGTGATTCCATTATAATTAACATAAAAATGTATGGCGAAAAGTTTCAAAAATCTTAACTTTGGTAAAGAGGACACAGTTTACACAGCTACTGCTAGTAGGTTAAAAAGATTATGAGACACTAGCTTTTGCCCCGGCTTCACCCGCGTGAAATTTAGTTTGTCACAGATCGTCATAAATTATAGCCTATATGTTATTCTAGGTTATAAACAATAATACTGTAAAGTTTCACCAAAATCCTTTCAGCAGTTTTTGCGTGAAAAAGTAACAAACATCCGGACATCCAGACATCCACACAAACTTTCGCATTTATAATATTAGTAAGAAGTAAGATGTAGAGGCTCCTTAAGAGCAAAATATTTAACGATTTGTAAGTACTATTTAAATAGTCTATACAAATAAATACATTTTGACTTTGACTATAGTTTCAACTTGTAGAATTCAATATTTCTTATCTGAAATTTTTGAAACTACAACCGAAGGCTTTCTAAGTAATCCTACCGTATCAAACCCTACTGTGTCTCGTTACCGGTTGTAACCACAAAAAAATGCAACGTAAATTCCAAGTGATCCATTCGCATTTAGTCAATATTAGATCCTTTTCAAGGGCCTTGGTGCGTTCTCAAAATGTAACTAAGATCCGTATGCAAATGGCTCATGATATACCTTACTGCTATGAGTTTAGATTCTGAGAAATAATGCACTGGGTTAGTTGTGATTGCCTTTACGCCAGTGACTGGGGCAATCTTGCAAATTAATGTGGCCGAGTAACATTGATAGACTTGTAGAACTAGAAAAACTAAAATGACTTGTAGAACTAGAAAAACTAAAGTTTCAGATTATTCAGGACTATTCCCACCGCTCGTTCCCAATTCGCTGCAATTCCTGTGTAGCCAGGATCAAGAAATTTTACTAAAATAAAAGTTTTCTGAAAATTCGTGTTTATCTACACATCTCATTTCCGTCGCTGCAACACAAGTGTAAAAAAATGCAACGCGTGTGTAGGACGTCCACCCACATGGTGGTACCCATAAAGGTAGGAAGGCGCTGGATGCAGGCCGCTACCAACCGGCCATTGTGGAAATGATTGGGGGAGGCCTATGTTCAGCAGTGGCTGTCCTATAGCTGAAATGATGATGAAGATGATGATGAACTCCTATGTAGCCAGTATCTACAGCTTTTAATTCAGTAGTCACATAACATCGTCAAAGTCCATATAAATAAAATCATGTAAGATTTAAAAAAAATTAAAACGGGATTTCCTTGCAAGACACACATGAATCTAAAAAAAAAACAATATGTCAATTAGGTTTTATGTTAACGAAACATCCATAACAGGCATTTGTCTAAGAAAACAATGGTATTTTAGTTATACATGAAATGTTAACAGTCATATAGTATTTTTTAGAAAGAAGCCACAGTCAAGAGGTAAGAAAATAATAAATATAACAGACGAGCTGTGCCCGCGACTTTGTCGTAATAGTTTGAATAATATTTGCCGTTTTTTCAACATTTCTCTTTACTGCTCCGCCCTTAGTGGTTGTAGTGGTGATGTTATAGCCTTCCTCGATAAATGAGCTATCCAACACAAAAATATTTTTTCAAATCTGACCCGTAGTTCCTGAGATTAACGCGTTTAAGCAAATAAAAAAACAAACTCTTCAACTTTATAATATTAGTAAGTAGGTATACATAGATTCAAAAGACATTATTTTACATAAACTACAGTCATTGAAACTACAATGCTTGAAATGTATAAAAACAGATGCGGCCTTAACCCAGAGTCAGGTGGAGCTAAAATTAACAACCTATTTATAGCTCTAGGACTAACAATGGAAAACAAATGTACTACGCGACGTGCCGATGTAGTAGCGTGGTCAATCGGATTGAGCGAGGGGCCGCGTTCGATTCCCGGTAGTGCCATTTATAAAACGTATTGCGTTTGTAATTAATCTGGGTTCTGTGATTAGGTGCAATTGTAAGTACTTCTAGTGATATTGATATAAGAATGTTATGTCAACCTTGAAATTGACTTGTGTTTATTTGTTTTCTGACACTTTGAAGTGATGAATTACTAACTAATTTAGTAGTAACTAAAAGTTTAGTGAACGTACATAATTTATTTCGTTCGTTCTTTTGTTCGTTTTAGCCAAATGATGTCCACTGCTGGAAAAAGGCTCCCCTCAAGGATTTCCTTAACGACTGGTCTTGCGCTGCCCGCATCCAGGTAGGTACATTACGCGACCTTCACCAGATCTTCGGTCCACCTAGTGGGGGGCCTGCCCAAGTCCACGTTTTACGTCTCGTGGTCGCCACTCGAGAACTTTTCTGCCCCAGCAGCCATAAATTTATTTATTAGAATGTCATAAACACAAAAATAAAACTGCGAATTAAACAAAGATTTATGATTAAATAAAGATAAGACGCAGGCCGCTACCAACCGGGCAACATGGAAAGCATTGGGGGAGGCCTCTGTTCAGTAGTGGACGTCCTATGGCTGAGATGATGATGATGATGAAAGATAAAGTTTCACATTTCCCACAAGTTAGCCAGCCTCTAAAACAATCCCTCTATAATAGACAGTGTAACATTTAGTATTAATTCGATTTCAATTAGGCTCACATGGCTTGAAGACATTCCACTGCATTGGATTGTCTCCATTTATATGATGTCAATATTAATTTTGAATTGACTAATAACCACATTAATTAATTGTCTCATGAATTGGCATCGAGAAAATTGTCAATCACGATATAATAATTTATCAAACAAACTTTCAATAAATAGGTAAAATATAAGAAAAATACAATAATATAACTCTGTGACATAAGTTGGGCGTCGAATACCAGCTTGACTACTATTAATGTACCTAAACCTGAATGGCGTATATTTGTAGTATATTATATTAAACGTCAAAGGGATTTTCCACTCGGGTACCAAACATAGTACTAATCAGGGAAAAATGAACGTGTGATATGAAGTTATATCAATTTAACATCTACTTGTAGACTCTAGAGATTATGTAGGTACTCTACCGATCTTAAAAGTGATATGAAATCGAGAATTCACTTATGTACCTAGTTTTTTCCAGTTTAGTCAGGATTTGGCTGGCTTATAAATATCATCTGATGTCAAAAATACATTTATGATTATTAGGCAACGCATTAAGCCCTGGTGGTTTTAAAATCAATAGTTAGTTGTTTGGAATACCTTATACCATAATTTTATTACATTATAATGTGAAGAAGATTGAGCAATGAAACGTTAAAGTTATTAGTTCAATTTTAATTGATCAAGCGAAGAATCACCAAGTTATAATTAAAATAGACAATTTCTAGCAGGACATATTACTCACCTATAAAATAGCAAAGACAAAATGTCGTGCGTTTTAATTATTTTAACATCCTCCTGATCATATTTTTAAATGGCAATATCAATGGTTCCGAATGTAATTGTAGATATATTTTATTATATATATAAGCTGTTAAAAGCGCACAATGTATGACCGTAGTTATAAATACTTACGACGAGTTTTTCTCAGGCGTCGCGCAAGGTGCAATACTCGGTCCTCTTTTATTGTTTTTGTAGTTTTTGTATGCTATTTCAATTAATAGAGTACGTTCCACGTATGCTGATTTATAGTTTACTTGTAGATTTTAACTTTATATTAAGTATCGAATGCAAATGAGCCTTCTAAACATATAGAAGATGATGGGGTTGGAAAAAAATAGACTTCAATATACGCTTTATTGCCCTGAAGCACTATAAATTTAAATACTTTACACTCAATTATATGTTTTGTGAAGATTAAATAACAATAAAAGTATAGGTCTAAAGAATTGATTACAAACCACTATGTCAAGAATCTGCTAAGTGCATATCAGCCAATTTTATTAAGGTTCTGTAGTTGCCTTTTTCAAGTCCAAAGTCCATGCACTTAGTATAAAGTAAAAATATTGCCCCAACGTCTACGTAATTAATACCAAATTACAGCCTTTTAGTGCTATAAATAATCTAAATCTGTGCATAGACCGACTTGGCGAAAATAAGTGTTCCTAGTTATTTTAATATGGAACCCTATAAATAATAAGTATTTTAGAACTACGTTTACCACTCACTTAGATGGTAACCTTAGATTCGTACTCACAACACTGCAGTCAGCTGATGCAATTTTATCGTAGAAATTGTAAGATATATGTTGTAATACTATGTGTGGTGATGGCACTGGTGATGTGCCCTATCTTGGATGTAGTAGGTATTACTTGTATTTTGTAATTATTGAAATGTTTCAGAAATGTTCTAACTTTATTATAATTTTAAAATCGAGTCTCAAAGGACTTGGAGCAAAATTTCGACTTAAGAATTTTGTGTGAATTGTTAGGACTTAACTATTGCTCATTTGATTTTGCTGTATGATGTGTGTGTTTTTGAGTGTGTTAAAATATAGACTTATCACTAGAACTATCAAACATACAAAATAAAAATGTGAAGAATTCGAAACATGCGCGCTCCATTAAGACGAGCAAATTACTAAAATGGACTTTCAATTTATCAATTTAAGTTTGATAGCACTAATGACAATTTAATTAAAGCAATTTTTATGCAAATCCAATAAATGTGTCACATTTTGTTGAGTAACTCGATACACAAGGTTTAATAAAAGGGTAAAGTAAAATAAATTGCAGATTTATATTTTTAAAGATTTTTATTCTAGTTTTTAAATGCTTATTTGGCAACAATTATCTAGAGTATTTATCTAACAGTCTTATTATTTTACAAGAGTATAAAATCACTGCCAAAAATTAAGAAATGCAATCGGGTACCAAAAATGTCGGAAACATTTTAAAAATACGGAATACATCAATCAACGTCGGAAACATAGGTGTCATAACGAAATCACTGACGAATTTCCAACATTTCAATTAAATTAATCTATTCACCTAGTGTTAGTCAATAAATAAAGCTTATTCTAAGGTAACTTCAATAAATTAAATTGATAACTTCCGTAGTCTTCATAGCAGACTTTAGACATCGTGTAAGGCAGTTGCAGTCTTTGGCTCCCTTTATACATAATTACAGATTTCTCAATTTAATTACAGTATCATATTTCCTTTTCTTTCTATTGGAGGACACTTTATTTCTACTCGTCGATATTAGCTTGTGGCGAACTGACGAACAACAACAAGAAACAAACATTTTAAATTGTTTCAAACAAAAACAAGAGACATTTAAAAAGGAGAAATTAAAATTAACAATTTTTCCACAAGATAAAAAAACATGCGATTAAACTAAGAGAAAATTTGGGAATTTTCAATAAATCCCCGTTGGATCTAAAACTATAGCCATTTTTGCAATTAAACTATTTTTTAACTACAAGAAGGGAATTAAACTAGTAAACGTTAGTGGGATCAAGAACCAGCATTTTGGAAGGTGATCTAAAGAAACTTAAAGCTAAAATAGTCTTTCAGTATACTCCCGTAGGATCGAGCACAAACATTTTGATGCACTTTTTTCTTCACACAAAACAACAAAATTCAACTCCTTCCGCCTTCAGTAAACACCAGTGGGGTCGAGCACGAACATTTTGCTGATGATGATGAAAACTTCGATGATGATGATAATTCTGCTGCAGTTGATGATATTTGGGATCTCCCAAAATCAGTAGACACCGGTGGGGTCCAGCACGAACATCTTGATAACTTTTTCAAAAATTCTTCAAAAATCTCAAAATCTCCAAAAGTTTTCAATCTTCAGTAAACTCCGGTGGGGTCCAGGCTGATCATGTTGAAAATTCGAAAATAATTCAAATATTGATTTTCGATTGCAGTTTGCACTTGAACTTGCAGATTTCAGTAGATGCCGGTCGGGTCCAGAACCTTGATGTCCATGATGAAGATTTTAACCGAGTTGAACTTGAGCTCGATCTTTTTTACGATGAGCGAGCGGTGTGCGCGGCGTAGAGTGGCGTGCGTTCAGAGCAGCGAGCGTCTGGCGACTGATGGCTCGAACCACGTGCGTAGCTTTTATAAGGTCTCGGCGCGCGGTCGCGTATTTTTTGCGATTTGAATTTGGAAGCTTTTCAGCCGGGTGGGTGTCCGCGCGCCCCCGCCCTTGCGTCGTTTTTTTTCTGCACCTTTTTGCAGATAAAAAATGACATGCTGCCTGTGAGCACATGCCCCACAGATAATAATCAGATCGAACAGTTTGTGGATAGGATAAATTGGATATGCAAACTTTATGCCTGTTTTACCGTAAAAAGGTTTGTAGAGTTTTTTTATAGACAAATACTCGTACTATAATTAAATAGGTTTGTATTAATTTTTTAATTAAACTATGATGATACTGGAAGCAGTCTAAGGTATCTAGGTAAAGGGTCATAGTTAGGTACTTGCCTAAAAAGTAATTTAATCTAGATTGTGTCCATTTAGATTTTAGTCATAAAAAATACCACCTTGCTTCCCTGGTAACACATATTTCTGAATTACAATCTAGATCAGAGCAACCATTTTGTAATATTTTTTTTTAAATTGTAATTTGACATGTATTTCAATAAATAACACCAAATCCGATATCTAGCCTAGTAACTGAAACCAGTATAAATTATCTTTGAATATAATATTCCTCAATGACGTCCACTGCTGAACAATCCTAATTTATGCTGCACAAATTCTTAAAGTCCTAGCTCGGTAACAAAAGATAAAATTACCGACCACATATTTGGAATTATCGATTGAATTACATTGAAACCGTTAATTAAGAGGAAAATTAATTAATTCACCCAAATTATGAAATTATTACATGGATTTTCAATTTACGTGGAATATTGTGTATTAAATAATTTATTATAGACGTAATATTTAACAATAAAATAAAATAAATATTTTTAATACCATTTTATGGAAAAAATGTAAACGTAAATAATAAATTTTTTCCTCACGTTACATAAATTGGACACCCATAGATTTTTTTGATAAATAAGTACTTACTTACAGGGAATATGAATCATTTCGTAAATAAACAGCTGAATGATCATCAAATATTTAGTAATTACATATTTTACTGTTCATTACATATGAATAATAAACATAAAATTCTATATACATACATGCAAAAAATAAAACAATTTATAAAGAAAGTAGGAAACGGATATTAAGTATATCGATCTAATTATAATGACTAGTGATTTATTCGATTAAATTCGATTTGTCGCGCCTGCACCGTCGAGACGCGTGCGGTCGATATTAATTATTAATAATTATGTGTTTAACGGATTTAAACATAGAAAGTAAATATAGAACTGTTCTAAATTAGGAATAAGCCATTAAGATTACATTCTTGGCATTTTAATCAAATTAAGAAAGTACAGTCGCGTCCGAAAAATATTTTTTCATTTTTGTGATCGTGACTGTACCTATTAAGCTTTCTTTCCTTCATAAACATAAATTGAGAAGTTTCACATTGTTCGTTTTTAAAATATCGCAAATAGGTATGTTATTTTACTTTATTCACCGAAAATCTAAACTCATATAATGCAGACACGAAAACCCAGAATCTTTGATACCTAGGTATGCTAAATAAAAAAACACAATGATCCATCCATGGTGATGTCATGACAGTGGTTTATGTCAAGCTCGTAGTCTGACACCAGGACTGTATCCTCAATTATTTAGATATAAGATGAATAATGTCGTTTTTAGATTTTACTATTGTGGGAAAAACCAAATTCTTACATTTGTCAGCGCCAATGGTTCAAGTCAATCTTGAAAGCAAATAAAATGAGATATAAGTCTGTAAAGTAAAGAAGAAACGGTCAGTGATCTTAAAACTTTATTTTACAATCAATACTTATAGGTTCGTTTATACTCGTAATGTTTTAAATTAATAATTTAACAAAATGTTAAGTATAGGATACCTATGGCTGTAAAATGTGTAAGAGAGGGTTAATAAAAAAAACTTCGATTCCCAACATTTTTAACCAAATAAATATTTATGTACACACGACAACACATCAGGCTACCCATTTCTGTTGCAAACTCACCCCTATTACAACTGCACAGGAACCCGCAGTGGTTACGTGGAACCCGCAGTGGTTACGTTGACCGTCTGTACATTGTCAAGTGGATTAGTGCGTTAATTTTTGTAGGCCTTGTCTGCTTAATTGCCAGCTTCTATTAGCATACATCAAGGCGTCAATAGAACTAAAATCTAAATCAAAATCCACGATTGACGCCCAATAATGATAATGATGATGATGCAAATGATTCACGTAGTCTTCGCGGGCTAGACGGAACCATCGCGCCTGATGCGGCAGTGGATTTATGTCACATTTAGGGTTTGCGGTCAGATAACTGACCCTAATCTGTTTCCCTATAATAATATTAATAAAACTAGCGGCCGCCCGCGACTTCGTACGCGTGGATCCCGTTTTACCCTCATAGGGGTGGACTTTCGTAAAATCCGTTCTTAGTGAGCCACTACGTTCTAAAAGGAACCCCCATGCTAAATTTGAGACTCCTAGCACTTGTAGTTTCTGAGATTTCGTGATGGGTGAGTGTGTCAGGTATTCAGTGACCTTTCGCTTTTATAGATATAGATGACCATTTTATCACTTTTATGTGTTTTATTACGCGAGATTTGCCCGCGGGTTCGCCCGCGTGACATTTTGTGTTACAGAAAAACTTTATCGCGGGCGTCCCTGATTCAAAGCGGGATGAATACTATCCTAATATGTCCTTTCCTACGACTCTATCTCTTTACCAAATATCATCAAAATTATTTCCGTGGTTTAGGCGTGAAATCGTAACAGACATACAGACAGTTACTTTCGCATATAATAACTTTATTACTACAGTAGAGATTAGTCAAATATTTTAATGATGAAACTTTTCTAAAAACCTATTGATTGGTTGGTTTAATTCTAATTTTAAGCCTCAGACTTAAACTAGTCCTATTACATTTAAATTAAGGCTAAAAGAGTGTTGACATGTCAAGACGCGGAAATTTGGTGTGACGCGCGTTGTATTGTGACATACTTCCATAATGACGCACGTCATAGTTGCGTTGGATATCAATGTCACAGAACTTTTTGATTTTAGACTTTAGGAATAGCGCTTAACTGAGTAACATTGACATATACTCAATATCAAATAAAACGCACCTTCCGTGACGCGAACTTTAAAGATTTTCTTCTGACACAATCATGGTGCCCCAACAATATTGGTGTTATTTGAAAGCCCTATAAATATCCATAAGAAAAACACATTTAATTTCTTAATAAATGATTAACATATACCATAAATGTGACTTGAAAAAATACCTCACTTTGGGCCCACCTATGGGATAAATTAGACCAATTTTTATGGTTATAAAACCAAATAATGATCTCACGTGTCCTCTTTAACAGATGAATAGCGATTAATCCCAACTTAACAGTTTTATACCTAGTCATTAAATTTGGCTCTAGCGTAACTACCTATTTTTTGAAGAAGTGACTCTGGATCCTTCTAAAGACACATTTTTGGGGTAAAAACCTTTCCTTTAATGAAATGAAGATTAGAACTAGGCTTTTAAATGGTGCCAATATTGGTGGGAATTGGGGATGCATACGTTTGAAAATGCTTGTCGCGGGAGGTGCGAATTATTTGATGTCGAGTGTATTATGTGACAGAGCCTACAAATCTAAAGGAGATCTCGCTGACGTTTGATCGTCATAAAAATACCCTCCCGTGCCGCTCCCATACCTCAGGCACTAATTCAATGAGGGCTATCGTTTTTATACTTAACAGTTGGCACCCCTGGCGATTGACAGGACCTTACTCTACAGTAGCGCCATCTTGATGAATGCAAATGCGATAGTCCTCCTACCACTTTAGCGCTCACCAGTTGGTGCCACTGTCTTCGCTACTAGCAAGTGACAGGACCTTCCTCTACAGTAGCGCCATCTTGATGAGTGCAAATGCGATAGTCCTCCTACCACTTTAGCGCTCACCAGTTGGTGCCACTGTCTTCGCTACTAACAAGTGACAGGACCTTACTCTACAGTGGCGCTAACTGATGAGCGCTAAAACGATAGCCTTCATTAATTAACCTACAGCTTTTAAGCGATATGACACAGAAAACATTGGCCAAGTGCGTGTCGTGCCACGCGCAGTGTACTTTAAACTTAAATATTTTGCAAACCGATCCCTATATCGAAAAGTAGTCTTAGAAACCCCTAAGTCATTTAAAAAGACCTATCCAACGATACCCCGCACAATGGGGTAGAAGATGAAACAAAAATTCATCTTCACTTTACATGTAGGGGAGCTAGCCTAAAATTTTTTTTTTAAATTTGATTTTTTCGTTTCGTCGGCGTGATTAATATACATACCTCCACAAAATTACAGCTCTCTAGTGCCACACAGTCAGGACCACGGAACCCTAAAAACGAAAGACTTCGAATCTGAAACGACGGGATAAAACCCATCCTATATTTTGTCCTGGGTCTCACACATCTCTATGCCATATTTCATCTAAATCGATTCAGTGGTTTATGTAAAAAGGTAACTGAGAGAAGAGTTACTTTTGCAATTTGGAGCATCAATCAATGACTTTTTGTACTAAAGATAAAAAATATATTTAAATACACACAAGCAAAGCTGCAGGACGAAAGTAGTGTCATAAAACTTAAAAACTTATAAAATAATATGAAAAACCAGTCAATCATTGACGTCTCATGAAACACATGCATGACACAATTGTGATTAGTCACACATCGCCTGCTTTCATTGCATTTCATTTTCAGTAGAGTCATTTATGAAGTCATCATGATATATAATTAATCATACACATACCTTTTGAAATGAAAAATACCTAGGTACAGTAAACATGTTCAATGTTCATACAATTTTACTATTTATTGTAGCATCTAAAACACATAATGACGCTTTTTTTTATTTCTGAAAGACCATTTTGTTTTTTAAGAGTCCCCGCAGACTAATATAGACTTTTAATCGGTATATCAGTCTAATGTGCGTCATCATAATCATCATCATCTCAGCCAGAGGACGTCCACTGCTGAACATAGGCCTCCCCCAATGCTTGCCATGTTGATCGATTGGTAGCGACCTGCGTCCAGCGCTTCCCTGCTACCTTTACGATGTCGTCGGTCCACCTTGTAGGTGGACGTCCCACGCTGCGTTTTCGTTTAATGTGCGTACTTTCATACATGTTCATACTGGGCTGATACTCATATCAGCCCTATTAATTATCAGCCGATAAAAAGTTTGTAATCTGTGAGGACTCAAATACCTAAATCTGTTCAAGAATATTTCTATCATTTCGACAGTGTCATTTTATCAAAATAAAAAACAACGTGGTAATTTTGAGCCGGCACCATTCGTCGTTTGTTTTATGTTTCCCCAAAACTTGTAATCCCCAATTAAGTGAAAGACATTCAACAAAATATTATCATCGATATTCTAAAGAAACTAATACCCACAGAGTGACCGCCGAGCCCTTCGAACAATAACTTATTGTCTCTCCAAAAACAGTGGCTAATTTAAGACAATTTATGACAACTGAGACATTATGTTTTCTATGCGAACGGGAGCGGATTATAGGGGATTAAAATGGGACAATAGATCCCGACTTCAATGAACAATAAGAAGTGGGAATTATTTGCCGACATGCGGGTGGCAGTAAAATGTCTTTGCGTTTTTCGGGACGTCTTCAATGGGTTGAATAGGCGGGAAATGTAGGTTTTCTTTGGACATGTCCTTGCATGTTTGCATGGCATTTTTTAAATGTATTTCTAGATTTGTCAGTTTGATTTTGCACGTAGTTACTATTTTAAAGTCTATACAATTAATGAATTTTTTACTTTGAAGCATATCACTTACCTACTCAGATATTACAACTACAATTATGTGTTCATTAGGATTTATCTATTAATTAATATTCCTTCGAGTAATTTTACTTTTTTAAAGGAAAATACACGCCAATTAATTACACTAAGTATTACCACCAAGTAAGTGCCTAGGTAGTTACTGTTTAGTAGTATCAGAAGTTTTTGATACCAACGGAGTTCTTACGGATTAGTTAATTCGATTAATATCAAATTAATCGGCAATTAATAACAATTAATTCGTTTACATTTATTTGGATTAATGACCAGACAAGTGTGGGAGCATTTTTTAGTGATTCACCGTCTAAAATATTTAAAATACAGACACCTAGAGGTTTCCAGTTATTAATGGAGAGGTTATGTGACATTTTTATCATTAATCGCATATTTTTATGTCATAATTAATCCATTGTCGCCTATAAACATTGGCGCCGTTTAATGACGACATTTTTTTTATAAAATGAAAAGAGTATGTTATATTTAGTACACCCACAAGGTGGACCGACGACCTCATAAAGGTAGCAGGAAAGCGCTGGATGCAGGCCGCTACCAACCGGTCATTATGGAAATCATTGGAGGAGGCATAGTTCAGCAGTGGACGTTCTATGGCTGAAATGATGATGATGATGATCCCCAGTACTGTTTAGGTATTTCACAAAGCATGCATTGAGGAGTGTGCGATGGTCATCTTTTATTCTACTGTTTCAGTCGCTACGAGCAATGGGAATTCGGATGAAGCTGGTTTCCACCTTCGGCCTTATCATCTATCATCAGGTGAGTTGCAAGATAAGGCTTCCCTGTTGTGGATAAAAAAGAACTAAGTAGATTGATTTGTAGATTTCATGGTCGAATTTAATTCCACTCTGATTTTTAAGCAGGATCTAAGTACCTACTGTATGTAACTTAACAGTTATTATTTTACAAATCAGAGACACAGACATTTCCACTACTTTTTGATATTAGCATGACCAGTGGCGCCTTGTTAAAAGACGCGTTATAAAATCTGGCTGATTGATGTTTTCTAACATCATGCAAATATAGTACTTATTACTTTTGAACTAGATATTGTTTTGGCTAAAACATGTCACAAAGTAATAAGTCTATCTCGACAATATTGGCCATTTCCGCTTATTTTGGCGACTGTCGCCTTCTTTAAATTGGGCCATTAGTCTATCTAATTTTATTGCAATTAAAATTTCTTTTGGCATTGTTTGTTTTGGCTATTGGCAAACTCTGATTTGATCACCTAATTAGGGATTTCTGTAATATTTAATCTACTTAAGACCTCCCGTTACATTTAGAAATTAACTGTGCCCGCGACTTCATACGAATGAAAATAGTTTGAATGATATTATCCGTTTTTGCTACATTTTTCTTTACTGCTCCGCTCCTATTGAGTGTAGGGTGATGTTATATAGCTTAAAGCCATTATCGATAAATGGGCTATCCAACACAAAAATAATTTTTCAAATCGGACCAGTAGTTCCTGAGATAATCGCGTTCAAACAAACAAAATTTCAGCTTTATAATATTCGTTATTAAAAGGGCTTACATATCAATAAATAGTGTAAATTTTGGATAGAGACGGACAATACTTATCGATCTAACCATCAAAATATCTTACCTTAGAAAATCCTATTAATCTTAAAATGTTGATGAAGTTTGCTATACTAGGTAGAGGTAAATACTAAGGCTGAGGCGAAGACACCATCTTACTTTAACTTTAACAATTGCCAAAAATCTGTCAAACTCCATACAAAATACACCGGTTTTCGTTATAGTTACAGTTAACGTTAGGTGGTGCAACTCAGCCTTAGGCTACCGTGGTCTATGAAAAAAAGCTTGAAAACGCGGATATTTGTTTGGAAAATTTAATAATCTCGATTTTACTAAGTTTCTACTACATAAAATATATTTTATGCATTTAATAGGACTAAAAGTTTTTAACCTTTGAATTCAGGTCTATTTATGTAGAAGTGTTATTTTTTTAAGATTTTGATTCTGATCCCATACAAAAAGCAGTTTTATTCAAGCAGACCTACTATGAAAAGTAATGCACGGGATGGCACACGCGTTTATTAATTAAGTAATTAGTATCAGTACATCGTAGTTCCCACTGGTTCACTAATCATTTAGTCGATTACGTTTAACCTGCGATAGCTGTACGGCTTCTGTTACACCCTAGAACAGTTATTTTTATTTGGCTCTATCAATTACTTTATATACCTATTAATTTGAAAATAGTTTCTTGCGGTTTTGTCCAACTGAAAACTAACGAATGTCCAAAGGCATATATCTACGTATTTCCTGATAGTAATATTATAAGGTTTAGTAATATTGAAGATTGTATTGGAGTATTTCAATATTGAGACAAATTACAAACTTAATCGAAATTAAAAAATCTGCATTGTAAATTTCTTCGACCTAGTATTTAAAAAATCGCCAACGCTGTAGGTTTATTGTTACGTAAAAACAATTTTATTACAGCCAGAAAACAAGCAATTGTTTAGCGTAAACCCATTTAGCTTGCGCAAATTTTTGCGTCAATCTATGCACAAAGGGTCAAAAGGACCAATGTAATAAACAAATAGCAAGTGAAATAATTGATCGAACCTTTGTGAGGTTCACCCCAACCTTTTCACTCATAATGTTTCACTTTATGACCCCTAGTTACGTGATAAAAGGCCATTTAGTTAGGGGCAGTGTCGTAAACGATTTGTTTTTAATCATTTTACAATCGGTTGTGCAAAACGAAGGCCTAACTAAAAAGGTTGAACACTTTTTAGCGACCAGGATTTTATTTGCTAACTTTTTTATTTCCACTTTGTTGTGCCGACTTTTGTGCAAAATTGGGATTTTTTAATATTTTTACGATTAGAAAGCGCGCGATCTTCTTTTTGAGTTTTTTTTCTAACGTTGTATTTTTAACTGGGCAATGAGGCTGTTAATTTGAGAATTTTTAAACAATGAGAAGACGTTTTGCGATTTTTTTACTGTAAATAGCGTTTCTTTCATGTTTTGGGTATTTCATTGTTTTTTAAGACTATAACAATGACTAAATGGATATTGTAGGTACCCGTTATAAAACTAGGTATCGCCCACGGTTTCGTTCATGATTTGTATTTTTTTTAATAGTGACAGATCGCATTCTATTGATTCATCTGAAGTGCACAGTTCGTTCTTACGATGAATGAAACCATGCTTAAGTCTGAATCGAATCTTGAGTTTCAGAAC
This sequence comes from Ostrinia nubilalis, assembly GCF_963855985.1. NCBI lineage: Eukaryota > Metazoa > Arthropoda > Insecta > Lepidoptera > Crambidae > Ostrinia > Ostrinia nubilalis. The sequence continues at coordinate 7,804,003 of NC_087111.1, read as the reverse complement.
CTCCAATACTTATCTATACTAATTATAAAGAGGTAAAGTTTGTGTGTTTGGATATTTGTTAAATTGTAAGGGGTAATCTCAGGATCTACTGAACCGATTTTAATAATTCTTTCACCAATAGAAAGCCACATTATTGCTGAGTGTCATAGGTTACAATATAAAAAACTGAAAAATTCCACGCGGGCGAAGCCGTGGGCGGAAAGCTAGTAAATTATAATAACTTTAAAGTTTGACAAGCACTAAGTAACTTGTCAGGCTAACGGGAACAGTTATTCAAACCTTTTAGAAGCGTCATATAAAAATATCTACCACCAATATAAAGTTTGGCCACTGCCCCATTCTTCTTTCTATATGATTTACGATAGGTTTTATTACCAACCCTTTCTTTGAATAAACAACCCGTTAGCTGAAAACATAATAAATATGTAAATGTACACCGTCACATCAAACCATACAGTTTTGCTGAAAAATAGCATCTATTTACAACAGCATAAGGTGTCCGTGTTAAGGTCCATTTGCCTTCGTTGCTCTATAACTGTTCAGGATGCTACTGAATACGTCACAAGTCTTTGTGGAGTTTTTTTTACTAGAATGCAATGTTTAAGTAGCAGTGGATAGTGACTGAAACAAATAAAGAATCTTGATGCTTCTGAAATATTTTGAGACTTGACGACACTCTAACCTATTTTTTGGGCAAAAAAAAGATAGAGTTTGGAAATAATGTCACTGGCAGTCGCGTCAATGATATTTATGTCTTTTGTTTTTTAAGTTTATGACAATTTACGTTAATCTGAAATCAATGGTTAAAAATAGCTAATGATAATCTTTTTTGTATAATCACGATAATATGTAAATTATTAGTGATTCGCAGACATAGTCATTAGGAAAACTATAACAATAAATACTCACATTAATTTCGTCTAGTCCGTTCGACACACAATCAATGGTTTCACTGGTTCTGAATTTAAATAAAAGAAAGCCAATTGAACTATCTTGCTGGACAATATTGCCAACCCATTATAACTTCTATCACATTGTCTTAAAGTCCTGAAAGGAGTGGCGGACTTGACAGACGTATTATTTCCCGCCAAAATGCAGTGGTCACTCGTACCATAATAAAGTAGTACAAAGTTGGCGCCTTTTAAAAATTGACGGTTAGAGGTCCCATTTCAGAAATGTCAAAGTCAATGAACTAGACTCTGGCCAGAATCATAGACAGTGTTCATTTTCTTTATTGTTTAATGTAAAATGAACTTTTACACAAGACACACAAAGTCCTATTAAATCTTCTTTAGAGTAGGCGCACACCGTTGATTTTTCGTCGGCCGATAGTTTAGTCGGGCAGTTGATCAGTATGGGCATGTATGGGAGTGCGCACACTACGCCGATTCGATTTCGCCGATTCTTCATACAATTTAAAATCGGGCACAACTATCGGCCAACTAAAAATCAACGGTGTGCGCCTACTCTTAGCCTGTAAATGTGTCATAAACTAATAAACGTTTAGACTGAAATAATTAGAGGTTAGATATTTTATTGCTTTATCAAGTAGGTGCATACAGCCAGCTTCAAATATGTAGTTCGTGACATCTAAAGTAGTTAAAAAGTTTGCAACACGCCTTTGTTTCAATTGAAATAAGGTTGTGCTATCAACTTTTTGGCCACTTTTGATGTCACGAACTATTTGACACAGACTGTGCATAATTTTGAAATACATATTTAGAAGTTTAAGTAGAATGAATTCGTGTGGCTTAAAATTTTTGAAATATGTATAAAAAAGTATAAATAATTTTAACAAATATAAAAAAAAGTTTAATTACCACAGCCCGTTTAAAATGGCAATACCTAGTAATAATTCATTTAGGACTTCCCATGTAATTATATCGACTCCAGATAGTATTAATCGTTTTACATAGTTTAATTAATATTTTAACAGATTAAGAGTATTACAATTTTCCTGCTGCAGTGACGTACGATTGGCCTCTTCAATTCGCTAATTAATTTTCCTGACGTGTGCTCATATCAGTAAAGGGATTTTCGGAATATGACCACGATTGTAGTTGCTACCAGGCAATGTCGAAGTTTCCTACCTAATTCATATAATAGTTAACTTACCATCAGTATGTCATTAACGTCCGTATTCACAAACATTACTATGAGGTCTCAAGGTGCGCGTGGACGCACAGTGACACACGAACCAATCACAGAGCTCTATTCAACCTTATACATATAAGTTATACAAGCATACTTAGCTTACCTCGAGGGGTTAACGGAACTAATAATTATTATTATGTATTACATAAATTACACAATACAACTTAGTAAAATAAAAAAACTTAGGAAAAAAATATTGACTTCTATAAAAAAACAACTTTAATTTTGAGTCATTTTTTCTGAGATTTTTTTTAAATTGGGAATATTTATGTAAAAACTGTCAATTGTTATTTATCTTGATCTACATATTACATTACATTATAAAAAAAAACATTTAAAATGGTGTCAACTTAAAACATCAACTAGGTACTTTATTCATCTCAAAAATTAAAATAAACTACATAAGATATCGAATTCTATGTTTTGAATATATTTTTTATATTTAAGATAAGATAATACTTTATTGCCTCGTTTTTACATGCTTCACAAACATAGAAATAAAAAAATATATTTAAAAACATAAGAGGCAAAAGGATGAGGCTCAGCATAAGGCATAAGCGAGGTCAGGCATACCCTACCCCGCGTTGATTTTCAGCCTCCTCCTTTTCCCTTTGTTGGAGTGAAAGATTAAGCAAAGGGTAATTAAAATACAAAAACAAAAATCTTATAAATAAAAAGACAATATTTGAGTAGGTATTTTATTGAAGTAGTTGCGTTATAATACCACACGCGTATTAAATTTAGGAAAAATTAAAATATATTAATTAATTAAGGAAAATTTATTTTAAATGATTAAGTATCGCTGGTATTGCCCACGTAATTTATAGTGGTTTATTAAATAGGTGAATTGGTTTATATTCCTGCCGATAACGCACGTAGCAACACAATTTAAATTAATTTCATTTAGGAGCAGCAAATTATACATTGACCTAATCAAATAATTGGGGATAATGTTGTCAAATCCTGGCAAATGACGTTTGTATATTATAAAGGACGTAGTACATTTATCAACTCGTATCAACTCGAGTCGAGCCCGACGGATTAGCAAGCTGAAGTGGCAGTGGGCAGGGCACATAGTACGCAGAACTGACGGCCGATGGGGCAGCAAGGTTCTGGAATGGGGCCGCGTACCGGAAAACGCAGCGTGGGACGTCCACCCACAAGGTGGACCGACGACCTGATAAAGGTAGCAGGAAGGCGCTGGATGCTGGCCGCTACCAACCGTGCGATGTGGAAGTCATTGGGGGAGGCCTATGTTCAGCAGTGGACGTCCTGTGGCTGAAATGATGATGATGATGATAATCAACTCGAGGCAGTCAGTATTCTTTGTATGAAACACCAAAGAGTACCGACAGAAACATTAACAAGGATTTACAATGGCAACATTTCTATTCTCCACGACTACTGATAAAATCGAATCAGCTATAATCCGAGTTTCTACGAACTTTCGGCAATCGATAAAGAAAATACCTTTGTTATGGTTTAAAATAATATACTTTTGTTATTGTTTTCATTTTAAAAGGTCATTAGAAAGGATTAGCGTAGACAAAGTTGTGTTTCCATGTTTTATAGGGGGGATTAGGTATAGCCATTGTTTGCTATTGGCACTTGAATGGTGTAGAAGTTACTGATAATTTTAATCCCTTTTAGAGATAAGTGCGAGGATTGAAAGTATCACGATGTAGACGGATGATAAGCCAAATTCTGACATCTTTAAGGTCATCGCACATTTATCAACCTAGAAAAGGGTCGTAACCGTATCAACTCGAGCCGGTCAGTATTCTTTGTATGTAACGCACACTTAAACTCACCGTAACATAAACGCCTCGCCTCGCGTTTGACAGCGCGCGAAAGGCGATGACAGCTCGCGAAAAGCGATACTTGATCCCTTTCAGAGTTAAAAGTGAGATAATAGACATGTTGACACCACCAATCAACTGACGTACTTTTTAAAACTGTCAAACTGAAACTCTCCCATAGATTTTGTATGGCACTACAAGCAAGTGACGTCACTATTTTGTCAACTCAATCAAACTACTTTTTTCAATCACATTGCGAACAAAAATTGTAATTTACAGATAATTTAATTACATTATAGGTTAATTTAGCGCGTTTATTGCTTAAAAAGCAAACGACTAACATTCCTGTCATTCCATAAATAATCAAATTCCTAAACAAATCAAGTTAAAAACACGTTACAGCAAATATGCGAATTTGTTAAAACTTGTTAAACCACGCCGTTTAATGCCCAAAAAGTAAGTGTATGATGACGTCGTTGACCTATTTTAGATTGGTATTAGTCACCATAAAATAATTACAAGGGTTGACTAATCCACAATTCGCAATATGACATAACATCAAATCGAATAATTAACATATCGATTAGCGGCATCGTACAAACAATAACATAATCGTTAAACTAAACATGCCATTAAATCACAAAAATGTATAAAAACTTGATACACATATTTTTAATTAATAAAACAGGTTTCAGAACGATTTACTCGCACTAGTGATATAAAAATTATCTGCTTGATTACCAAAAAGTTTATTATTTCTTTGTACAACTTCTGCTAGTGGCATTAGAGCATTAGATGTGTAGGTATTTTATGCTTTGAAATATGCCGACAAGTACTTTGGAGTGATAATTAATTAATTAATTTGTGATAATCCATTGTTTTCTGGGTCTAGTAATATTTCTGTCTTCATCATGCTTGTACCTGTCTAGTTTTTAGGTACTTAGACTGAGTTGCACCGCCTAACTTTGACCGTAACTATAACTATAACCGGCAGTTTTTGTATGGAGTTTGACAGATTTTTGACGTTTGTCAAAGTTAAAGTAAGATGGTGCAATCAAGCCTTAGAATTTAAAGCATGGATGATTTTTAACGAAACAATCTCCCACGCCTTTTTAAAATTTACCTGCTAGTTTCGTTCGCAAATTGCCCAACTTTCAAATTGTTTTACGACTATTTGAATGTTTTTACAGCTGGCGAAACAATTTGCCGTTTTTTAACAAACAAAACTAACAAATTGCGGCACAGTTTGCAATTTTTATGCTTTTTTTACGGCTAGAAAGTGCGTAGGGCGGACTTTCTGGGGTTCTGAGAAGTGTCATTGTCTTATTTCCAAAATGCACCGTTACTTTGAAGTCAATTAGATTTTTTGTGTCTCTACGAATTGTTAAGCATTTCTGCACACTTTGAATCAGAAAGGGTCATTTCAAAAACAGCAGAATTCCAGAACTTTCTTTTATACAACGTCATTTTGGCCTCTTTGTTTAGAGACGCATGACTTCACTAAAATATTATGGGTAAAACAGAAACATCAAAAATATACGCAGTTTTCTCTTAATTTATAAAATAAGTAGATAAATTTAGAGTGAAACAGACCTAAAATTGAAATAACCAATGAATACAATGAATAAAAAATACATTATAAATATTATATTGCACACATCAAACATCACATAATATCACATAAAAACCTATCCACTGTCATACTATCATTATTTCTGCCTCGAATTTAGTTTACTACTTATGTAACTAAGGAAATGCTGTAATTAGCATTACTCGCTACGATAAGCAAACTTCTAATTATTTTATAAGATGCTGTAGATTTTTCTTTTATTTATAAATATATAAATAAATCATTTCAGTGCGTATCTCACTTATCTTTACATTTGGCCTCAACAGGATTCAAACCCGTCTCATAAAACCCAGTACGCAAACCAAAATGTTTATGTGTGCTACAATAAAGGTTGATTTTCGTTCGATATCATTGTTAGTGCTACGAGATAGGCTACGAGCTACGAATCAGTTTTCAGCAGACACTTACCTACGGACGGATTAGCAGTCGTGCGTCACACGATGATACATGACTCAATTTGGTTCGTTGGAAGGCCTGTTATGAAACGGAACTCAAGTTTAAGTCGCAGTTATGAAACGGCACTCAAGTGTGAGTCTACACTTATGAAGAGTTTCAAAGTTATATTGGGTGTTAGAACTAATTCTGAAACTGTATAAGGTCAATTTTGTGTATTATTAGTAAGTACGTAGCTTCATGTTTATTATTTTTGCATTAGTTTTTTTCCATGCGTAGGAGTATAGATTAATTACAGGTTGATTTTAATTGTGCTCATATTTTTCTAAATGTCGGCTCATTTGAGGACATCTCGTTTTTTCAGTGGAACATACTAGATACATCTTTAAATACCGCGTTTTACTTTTTGTTTAAAAAAGCAACCCTTTAGTTATTTCTTGACAATTACCGATGTCACCTATTTTACTACTAAATAATTTCACAGAAAGGTTCGCTTTAATGAGAGCAAACTAACTTAAAACTTAATACAACAAAAGACGTTTTATTTATGCAAATATAATTAAGTGACTAGTAAAAAACTAATATTTAGGTATATTTAAAAAACACTTTGTCGGCTGTAACTCTGTAATGTTTTAATGGTATTTTTATGGCGGTAGGAAGTTTTTAAAAGAATGGTCATTTGCTTGGGCGTGTACCTTTTTTACCTAGGTTTTTTAATAATTGCCCTTTGAGACGTTTTAAAATGTAAATGATAATTTAGACATACCTACCTAAAAGTATACTAGGAATATTGAACATAGATTATATTATGAAAATATCAATCAAAGCTCTATGGAAAAGCTTTTTTAAGCCTTACTTTGAAGGTTTTTTCTGAGGATAGCCACTGAAAAGAATTGCAACACACTTATCAACCCAACTCAACTCAAGGCGGTCATTATTAAATCCCCAGTGCTGATTCCTTTCCGAGTTGATAAGTCTGCTATGATCTTAAGTCATCTATTCGGATTGAGATTGCCAATGTTTGACTATTGCTTAATCTCATCATATCAAGCTTAAACTAATACTGTGGTGGTAATCTTATGTAGTGTAATAGGTACTATTTTGCTACAAAAATGTGTATTCCGATGTGCTGATGACTTGATTGCTATTTTTAAATGGATTGGATTGATAGCGATTTTTTTTATGCATAACAAGGCAGGTATTTGACCACAACCTGGTGTTAAGTGGGATGCAGTCTAGGATGGTACATATCTCCCCTGTAAGTGCCTATTCACTCTCGTCGTGATAAGGCCCGGATTATAGTCTTCGGGAAAGACAGCAGCAGGCAGCGAATTCCAGCCCCTAGCTGTGCGCATTATAAAAGAGTCATCGAAACGCTTAGTGCGAGCTGGTGGAATGTCGACAATATAGGGATGGTACGCTAACCTGCGTCTGGTTCCCCGGTGATGGAAGGGGGCTGGTGGAATTAGCTCGATTTCTAGTGTCTTTTCAGTCATTTACATTATTAATTACTCAGAAATTATACTTTTATCTAGTACTAGCATAGCAACAGTGAATAGTGTGAACATGATTGACTATATTCATTCAGAATTAGCTTAAGATTATCTATTTTCAGCCAATGTCCCGTTATATACAGTGAACTCTTAAGATGATGAAGTGACCCGCTGAATTAATTCCGAATTGTAATCGGGGATATTAAAAAAACATAAGGTTGGTCAATGTCACGGTCACCTACCGAAATCGGGTTAATATACGAGTAACAGAAGTTATTGTTATTGTTTTTTTCTGGAAGCAACAGCATTCTGTTTTTAAATGAACCTGAATGACAATGTCGTTTATTGAATTTAGGGAATATTTAAATTTGATCGTTTTATAGCGATGGATTTTTTAAACATTTTTAAGCTTCACTTTATTTTTCTCAAGTCGCTTTTAACTCAACTTCCAATTCATTGTCAGGTCAAAATAGAGAGATTCTTCCGGCAAAAAATCGTCTTTGCTACTAGTTACTCAATCAACTCAATCAAGATAATGAATACATATCTTTTGAGATCCCATGCTTCTAATCATTGAATTATTAAGTCGCCTTAAAAATGTGTTATGATAATATTTAACTGAGCCTACATAGGAGAAGTCGGATAGAAACCTTATGGGGGATGCAAAACCTCAATGGCTTTTTATTTTTACCCAGCCGACACAGAAAAATCTTTGGACAGTTTCACACAACGCTCTAGCCCAAAAGTAAGCAACTAATATGCTTGTGTGATTGTGTGTTCAACCTTCAACTTTTAGTTCGGTTTTTTCAATGTCCAAATTCTGGTAAATTCAGGAAGGCCCGAATGCAGACTTTTCCGCAAACGTCCGGCGACCCAATTTTCCTGCGTCACCAATTATGCCGAAACGTGACCAACCTGCACGTGATCTATCGTTTGTGACCGTTGACCCGCGGCTGGTCTAGTCCTACCACAGGGCAGGATATGGATATTTGGGCTACTGGCGTTTGTTAATAAAAATTCTTGGCGATTAGACTCTCGTCACAAACTAAATTATAAATGAACAACTTGAAAAAGTCGTATTGCCTTAGGCGGGAATCGAACCCACCATACTGGATGCGTTGTTGCGGCCGCAACATCGTTTCAACACTTGAAAATTTCGACGGGTTCACGTTCATCCAGTGTCTAAGTAGTTTAGATGGAAGAGCAGTTGCCCGGTAAGGAAAGGTCGTGGGTTCGATTCCCGCCGTAGGCAGTTCGAATTTTCAAGTTGTTTATTTATTATTGGCTTTTGTATTACGTTAACGAGTCATCATCATCATTTGTTTATTCGGAGTCTTCAGACACATTATGCAGTCTCCAAAGCAGGAACACTATGTCGTCGCGATCCTCGTCAGTGAGGGACTGAGGAAGAAGGATCATCATTTCAGCCATAGGACGTTCACTGCTGAACACAGGTCTCCCATTAACTTTACTTGTAACATTTTAATTCATTTTCGTAGTCATATTTTCAGCCAAAAGTCGTCAACAGCTGGACAAGGCGGCGAAGGTGGATTTCCACCTAGTAGGAGACCTGCCCCTACTATGCCTTCAGGTCTATGGTCGCCACTCGTAGTGCCTATATTCATAGTGCCATGTGGGAACCACGCCCACTTTTCCCATGGGAGTTGATGGAACAAATTGTCAGCATCAAACCCCAAAGCCGTCAGGCCAGTGTAGGCCATATCCTCCATTGGTCTCTGATGAATTAAAGAGGGTCATGTCGTGCTCTTGTAGTTGAGAATAAAAATGACCACGAAACAGTTAATTGTAACTAAAAATGTTAGAGCACACAAGGAATAAAATTTTCATAAGAATCGAAAAACCAAATTTCTTCGCGAACAAAATTACAATACACGCGCCCCCAAAGACGTATATAGTAAAAATTAATTCCATTTAATACTTCTCACACTCATTCATAATAAATGTATGTAAAGTGGGATTAATCCATACATTTGCGAACCGATAGCCATCCATGAATGGAATAGTAGCATAACCTACAAGGACCACAGTAAACAAAACACAGTTTAGTTCGGTTTTATTCAACGCTAAAAAACAATGATCTCAAGTAATGTTACTTTTGAATAGAACAAAGCAAGTTAATACATTCTACATTCACTTGACTTAGTGTTTTGTGTTCTTTACTCCCGTATTCACAAACGATGCTTAAGTGAAGCAGCAATTTATGTGATTGATTTGTGTGTCACCCTGTGCGTCCACGCGCACTGTGAGATCTCATAGTTGTTGTTTCAGCCAAATGACGTCCACTGCTGGACAAAGGCCTACCCCAAGGTTTTCCACAATGAACGGTCCTGCGTAAGTGATCTCATAGTAATGTTTGTGAATACGGGTGTTAGTGTCTTCTACATGACTTTAGTGCTTTAGTGTTTAGAAAATTATTATTTCTACTTAGGTAAGACAGCGCGTAAATTATAATTCTTGCTAAATGCCCCAGTGGTAGGGCTCATGACGATGAGTTCCACGATTAATATTAAATGTAGGCAAAAATTTTATCATAAAAATGTTCCTAAAACTTCTTCAGAATACAAACCTCTAAAATCACGATCACGGTTTCTCTTATCTAATATTTATGACAGAAGCAACTTGTCCCACGCATTTATTGGCACTGTACAGTGAACAGCACATTAGACTTATTCGTAGCAAAACAGCACATATTACCATTACAAAAGAGGCTATAAGTTCTTGACGTGCCGCTGTCTGTAGCTGGTAATTATCAGTAACCTTGAAAAAGACAATATCCAACACAATGGCGTCTAGTACCGCATAAAGTTTGGCCACTGTCCCGTTACCCCTTTCTCCCTAGATTTACAGCTTTTACTGCCAACCCTTTCCTTTATAAAATTCCAAGACACAATTAAATATTCATGTCCATTCGTTAGCTACCGAAGAAATGCTATTGTCTTTTAATGTCTTTCGCAGTTTTTGTCTGATTTCAATGTTGTCCCAATTGTTACATTTTTCACCGTTTGGAAACGCTACTGTAGCGTCTTTGTATTTTTAAATTTTGTCTTTGAATGCGTTTAGGTAGTTGTAAGTGTGAGATAAGGTGGTAGATTTTTTATTTTTGTTTTGTCGTTTTCTACGTCAATCTGTTAGTGGAACTAGGTCTAGCTGAATATGTTTTGCATTGGTAATTTTTACATTTGCACAAGTTATCTCATTGCAAATGAAAATTGGGCAAACACAATCAATTATTTAAGACCATTCCTATAATTTTAATTACTTTTTTATTTTTTTAATTTGTTTGTCAAATATAGCCATGTGATTAACATAAAGACTATGATTAATAAATAGTATATTTATTGTGAAAAACGTCATGAGAAGTCCACCTCTAATAATTCTAGATTGCTACCTAACAACAATAAAAATGACTCATAACAGTAAGTAAAAGATATTGTCACATGAAATATAATAACAAAGCAAGTAACGGTACACCACAATAGCTACCCCGCTACTCCGAAAATTACCCTTATAGTCCAGTAGAATTAGCTTTTAAATCGGAAATAATTCCTACAAAAGATTTTATTGCTTTAATGGCTTCATTGGTTGCCCATTAAGACTCTCCTAAGTTTTCGACTTCGACGGAGTTGTGCTTAAGTGGTGGGGGCCCCCGAAAGGGGCGCTTTTTCGGTTTTCCAGTTATACCGCGAAAAGGACTTACCCTATCGAAAAGAGGTCTTCCTGATGGTTGAAGGGCATTTAATTCTGCATTAAATAAGACCAAATTCATATGTTTTGAACAAACCGTTCTCGTGCAAATGTTCGGCAAAGTAGAAAATATGTGTATAATTAATTACCCTCTCCACGTCCAATGGCTCGTTACCCGCAGGCTTCCAAGTCTTGAAAAGGAGTGCCTCAACCAGTGTAACCCTATCAAGGCATACGAGCTGGATTCGCCGATCCTTGTTCGTCCCAGCCGTTCCTTAACTGCGGTTGCTGCACCTCTTCCTGGCACTCACCTGAACGACTCTGTGTTACCTACTGTGGCTGCCCCTCTTCCTTGTATCCTCTTGCACGACTACGTTGCCTAGCCGTATGCCTGGTCTAAGGTTTGACGCCAAAAATCAACAACAACAAGTTCATATTAAAACGCTGAAGAGTTTTTTGATTGTTTGTTTGAACGCGCTAATCTCAAGAATTACTAGTTTGATTGAAATAATTATTTTTGTGTTGAATAGCTCATAAATTGAGGAAGGCTATAGGATATATACAATCACTCTACGACTAATAGAGCCGAAGCAGTAAAGAAAAATGTTGCAAGCACGGAAAATAGTATTTAAACTATTTTCACGCGTGCGAAGTTGATTTTGTGGCGTCGAACCTTGGACCAGGCATACGGCTAGGCAACGTAGTCGTGCAGGAGGCTGCAAGGAAGAGGGACAGCCACAGTAGGTAACACAGGGTCGTTCAGGAGAGTGCAAGGAAGAGGTGCACCAACCGCAGTTAAGGAACGGCTGGGACGCACAAGGATAGGCGCATCAAGCTCGTAAGCCTTGATAGGGTTACACTGGTTGAGGTGGCCCTTTTCAAGACTTGGAAGCCTGTGGGTAACAAGCCATTGGACGTGGAGAGGGTCATTAATTATACGTATATTTTCTACTTTTCCGAACTTTAGCGCGGGAACGGTTTATCCAAAACATTTGAATTTGGTCTTATTCAATGCAGGATTAAGTGCCCTTCAACCGTCATGAAGACCACTTTTCGATAGGGTAAGTCCTTTACGCGGTATAACCGGAAAACCGAAAAAACGCCCCTTTCGGGGGCCCCCACCACTTAAGCACAACTCCGTCGAAGTCGAAAACTTAGGAGAGTCTTAATGGGCAACCAATGAAGCCATTAAAGCAAAAAAATCTTTTGTAGGAATTATTTCCGATTTAATCAATTTTTGTGTTTAATTCTACTGGCCTATTAACACACTAACACATTTAAAGACAATACGTTCGAATCTTGCATGTCTGTTCGTCACCAGTTATTGCTACGTCATCTACATGAAAGTCCTGTCAAAAGTTACAAAAAATTGCTGGTTTTACAAACGTTCCCGTTCATTATGATTTTGTTTATAATTTACGATGGTGCGGGCCCACTGTGCGAACGGGACTCAAACAAATACCGCTATTGAACAGTGGTGCGGACGGCGATCGTCCTCAGATAAAAACTTGGTGATTTTTTTTTTAAAACACAAGAATATTTTTATTGCGTGAAATTTTACAGTGGTCGTTTCTCAAAATTCTATTGAATTGTGTGCCCATTTATTTGAGTTTTATGTAAAGTAGCTGGCATTTTAATATAACAAAGAACACGGCCTTTAAAAATCATGCTGGTTATTTTGCAACTATGACTTGTCAGTTTAGAATAAATATAAATAAACAATATGAAATTAACTGACAACGATATAAATAAAATAAACATTTCTATAATAATAATAAAATAAACATTGAGAATTAAGGTAGGTACCTCATTATAATACTTACTTTAAGTGCCTACTGTCTTTTTATAAAAAAACGTATTAACAAAAATAAATCAGGTAGGTCTACTTACTATCAATTTTCGATTGATTTTAAATCCAAAATAAAAAAGTGAATTGTTTCACGGTGGGAGAAGATAGGGAATGGAATTTAGGATACAGCCTTTTCAAGGCGAGAGTGAATAGGCACTTACAGGGCAGATATGTACCATCCTAGGCTACATCTCACTGATTACCAGGTGCGATTGCGGTCAAATACCTGCGTTGTTATGCATAAAAAAATACAGAAAAGTCAGTTCAAATCCAACTCACACTTGCCCGCTTTATTATTCCCAGTCCTGCTTTATTATTCCCAGTCCTGAATTTTCTTCTTATTAGGAAATTCAAAAAACTCACTTTACAAGGACTGCGTCAATTCAAATCGCTTTTTAACGTTGAAACAAAAAAAAAACAAGTTTTTGAATTGTCCTTGGCTTATTTCTTTAGTGTCCTTACATTAATATTACGTATAATGTAAGTACATTACATATGCTCTCCACTCCAAGCATCTATAATACTAGATAAAGTACTATTTAGAGTACGTACCGAACCATAGAATGAAAGCGACTCATTTAAAAAAATTGAAGTTCGTCCATACAGCCATACTCCAAATTTTTTAAATGAGTGGATTAAAATTAAGCGATTTTTTAAATGTATTTATTTTACAAGTTACCGAGAATTTTGTCACTTTCCTTATTTTTTGCCAAATAAATGACTATGTCGATTAATGGTCATCACAATTTATTTCCTGTTATAAAAATCATAGCAGAGCATTGCATCATTATTTAATTTTATTGCATTTAAATTGTTATGAGAAAAAAAAACACAATTTAATAAATTTTAATGGTCATGCTTAATAGAATTCGCCACATGGCGATCTACCCAATCGCTTTCTCGCGATAACATCTACGCATCTTATGCGACTTACAGATAGTTTCATTCACGAAGACAAGCTCCACCAATTTTTGGTCAAGGGTAGCACAGGGTGCGGGGAGTTTGATCCGAGCAATCCGAGCGTCATTATTGTAGTGTGCGTGTGCACTCATGGATGATTTAGCGTGTACCGATAATACTCAAACATTGGCGGAAGAATGGTGGGGCGCGTCTTCGGGGTGAAACGATCTATACCCTTGTGACTCGGATACCAGAACGAATCTCGTAACGATTCAGTCGATTTATTAGCAATTCTATGTCGCCCGCGAAGACAGAATAATATTATTGGGTTCAACAAACGGGCATTTTGGTTTAATAGAAGGAAATTATAGTCGAATAAGAGATGTATTGCATCACAGGATGTGGCGTAGATGAAAAACATGGCTGGCTACTAAATATTTTATTGCTTATTTGATAAGATTTTGTTATTCTTCGCTTTTTTCGTGTTTTGTCAAATTTGTTTGTTTGCCTACTGCAGTTTTTGTTATTTGAATATATGAGGCACAATACAGGCAGAAGGTAAAAATAAGCAATAGTCTGGGGGCACGGCAGTGCCCCCACCAAGTCGAGCAAAAAAGCGGCACGGCCGTACCATCCTTTTCTCGAAGCAATTCAGGCCATTTTCGACCGCCTGTAACTTCGTTGTGGATAAAACTAGAAGGCTGAATTTTCATTAGCTATGCAGGCATTGTAAAGACACGGTATATTTAAAATTTCATTCAATTTGAACCAGTAGTTTAAGAATTATAACGGGTCAAAGTTACTTAATTTTGTCACTCACTGACTGACTCACTGACTCACCGATCATCAAAACTCTAAGGCACTTCTAGCAGACCTAGAAGCTTCAAATTTGGAATATAAGTAGTGTTTGGTGTATGAATCAAGGAAAAACTTAAATATTTGGGGGCACGGTAGTGCAACCGCCAAGTCGAGTAAAATTTTTCAATTTCGGTCCAGTTTTCTAGATACATAACTGCTGTCTACAAAATACAAAAAGAAATGAGATCCCATCAAAAACAATACTTGTCAAAAAAACCAAGTCTCGCAACTCAGTTGTTCTACGGTAAAAAGTTGTGAGATCCATGTAATACCAAGTCCAGGCCAGGAAATCTTTAACGTTTTACATAAATATATTGACTTGGCCATCGCATGAAAACACGTGTAAATTAAATTATTTAGTGCGATGGCCAAGTCAATAATTTATGTAAAACGTTAAAGATTTCCTGGCCTGGACTTGGTATTACATGGATCTCACAACTTTTTACCGTAGAACAACTGAGTTGCGAGACTTGGTTTTTTTGACAAGTATTGTTTTTGATGGGATTACATATTTTAAGCTAATGCCTGAAAAACCGCAATTCACCAAAATCGCAATTTTCGTGACGGTCTTGGGCTTAGGCTGGGTTGCACCATCTTACTTTGACTGTAACAAACGTCAAAAATCTGCCAAACTCCATACAAAATACACCGGTTACCGTTATAGTTACGGTTAAAGTTAGGTGGTGCAACGCAGCCTAGGTGAAAGAAAAAATATGTATAAGACTATGGAAGTATTTTTCTTAAACAAATATTACTTACCAGCTTATGCTACATGGCTTTATTTTTGAAAATACCTAGTAATTGGTGGTTGAGGATTCCGGGTGAAGCTCGCTTCCACCTTCGGCCTGATCATCACTTACCATCAGGTGAGATACAGACCAAGAGCTTACTCGTTGCGGATAAAAAAAATATATTTATAGCAGGGGTGGCCAACTTGATTAGACATAAGATCTACTGTTTACTAACGAAACCCTGGGCGATCTATCTCTTACATACTTCTTGAAATCTTAAATGAAACAGCATAGTTTAGTACACAATCATGTAGTATTTTTTGCCTTGCCACGATCGACTGGACTAATATTCGCTATCGACCGATCGATCGCGATCGACCGGTGGCCACCCCTGATTATAGAGAAGAAAATTAGAAAATATTTATTGGCACCACACTAGACTATTTAACACCCTGTGTAACTTTTTATGGGACTAGGTTTTAACGCGTCAGACATCGTGGAGATTGCATTATTTATCTCAGAATAATAAGTCGATCGACATAATATTATATACCTACATGGTAATGAGGGCTATCGTTTTAGCGCTCACCAGTTAGCGCCACTGTAGAGTAAGGTCCTGTCACTTGCTAGTAGCGAAGACAGTGGCACCGACTGGTGAGCGCGAAAGTGGTAGGAGGACTATCGCATTTGCACTCGTCAAGATGGCGCCACTGTAGAGTAAGGTCCTGTCAATCGCCAGGGGTGCCAACTGTTAAGTATTAAAACGATAGCCCTCATTGAGTAGTTAATAAAATTGGCTGTAGAAGTAACATCGAACATTTTAGGCATTTATTTTGAGAGAGTATTGCCCGTTTTCACCATCAATACCTAATTTTTAGGGGCCCCTATGAAAATAAAATTCCTAGTGAGGGGTCACTTAAAAATTATGGATTGATGGTGAAAACGGATATAAGACAGTTTAAGTCTGAATAACTCTATAATACATTAATCAAATAACTTATGAATTTTCTGGAAATTTCCTGGTGCAAAATAATATAACATTAAATTAATTAATCGACTTACCATTTATTATTATTTCGTATTTACGCACCTCAACGCATTGCGATGTATCTCATAATTTCATAATTATTCATGTAAATGAAATGTTATATTCAATTTAAATTATTGTTTTATTATTATCAACTAAATTCCATTGCTCTGATTCCTTGAAATGAGCAAGCATGGTGGAATAAAATAATATTGTGTTGAAACATTTTTAGGTAATGTTTTAATGGGATTTGGCACGAATGATAAGGATGTTAATTAAATCATGAATAGGTGTAACACTAGTAATATATCGTACGTCATATTATGTGTAGGTATTGTTAATACCAAATGACGTCCGTTCTTTATTAATAAAACCACTAGCTTTCCGCCCGCGGATTCACCCGCGTGGAATTTTGCCTGTCAAAGAAATACTTTATCGCGCGCGTTCTTGTTTCAAGTAAAGTTAGATAAAAACCGGGATAAAAACTATCCTATGTCCTTTCCCGGGACGCAAACTATCTCTATGCCAAATTTCATCAAAATCAGTTCAGTGGTTTAGGCGTGAAAGCATTTATAATATTAATTAGTATAGAAGTATAGATTATTTCAATGTTGAAAACGTTCAAAACTAGATTCATGTTGGTTTTCTTTATTCAATCCTAATCCAAATGCGTCCATCAACTGTCAAATTTCAATATGTTATTGGTCAAAATATGTACGGTTTTCCATGTTTTTACATATTTTACATTTATTTTTGATAAGATTAGTTACTTAAACAATATTATTAAAGTGTAACCGCATCAAAAATTGACAGTTGAAATCCGGATTTGGACAAGGATTGAATGGGAAACGGGCGTTAATCTCAGTCATAGATCATGTCGAAAATCAAACCAAAAAAAGTTTTTAATCCACAGTGTTTGACTTGGCCACTTTTTTTTCCACCTCGAGAGCCATTTAATTGAAAAAATATTACTTTTTCGAAAATTCGATTTTAAATTGGTATTTGATTGAATTTTCTTCGCATTTTTTTTTCTTGACTTTCTCAGTTTGCGTTTAGCCTTAATTTTAATTACAAAACTGTTTATAACGTAATAATGCTATCATTATCGAATTTAATACGAAAACTTGGGAAAGCTTATTATCTATGGCGCTTTCTGTACAGATGCATTTCTGGATGTAGAACGTCAGAAATTGTTCTATTTATTTTTTACTGTTTAGTTTTTATAATCAACTAGCTGACCCGGCGAACTTTGTTCCGCCTTAATGGCAATAAATAAGCAGACTTTTTTTTTATTTCGAACGAGATAAAAAGTATCCTATGTCCTTCTCCTGGCTCTAAACTACCTCCCTGACAATTTTCAGCTAAATCGGTTCAGCCGTTCTTGAGTTATAAGTGGAGTAACTAACACGACTTTCTTTTATAATATAGATCCTAAAAAAATAATTCCCATGTAAATAAGGTTCTTAGTTTTAACACGCCTATGCAAAAGATGTGCCGAACTAACGATATCTTGTAACAAATTTTGTATTCTTCTAGCCTTCAAATTGGCAAATTCTAATAAAATCTCATCTGCGCTACCTATTTGCTATAACATGTCCCGTGTTGACCCCTACGGCTGTCTCTGTCGCACTCGTTGTAGCATCCGCAAGCCTGAGAGAGACAATTAAAAAATTCCGTCACGTAATAATTGCTAGCCAAAACGCTCAAGGGTGGTTGACCTGGTGCAAGATCTAGTGCCTAACACTGCGATCTGAAATGCATTGTCTTATTCAAGATTTGAACGCTTCTGTGCATCAGTGGTTAGAGTGGCGTTTAAGACAGTGGTTTTGGATTCTATTCCCATTTGGGACTTAGTTTACAACCACTGTATTTTTACCCGAATACGCCAGAAGGAGGGTTATGATTATTATTAAGTTGTTTCAAAGTAAATTGATTAGAAAATTACAAGCTTAAATTCGGGTTAAGTCATCGAATTGTCTGAAAAAAAAAAGGTTACTACCTAGATATTGTGCTTTTATAGACATTTCAGTCGTTAATCTAATTGATTCATGGCGGTTTACAAAGTTTGACACCATAGCACAGGATGGTTAATATTCTGACCTCAGTTGCTATGCTCCAAACTATAGAAAATAAATGTTTTATTTTATGAGAGACCTGAAAAGAATCACCTGAAAACAAAGGCTAGGCAAATCATATTTATTTATTATTTTATATCAATGTAGAGTACATAGAAGCTGTTTATTATTCTATTTTGTGAAGTCCGTTTGGAAATGCATCATTCAGCGAGCAAAGATGCGCGCACGCTAGCGATCCGCCAAAAGAGAAATAGGTGAAGAGTCTATGACCGGACGGGTCGCCAACATTCGGCGGTTGTAGTACAAGTGTTTTAACCGACTTCAACAAAAGGAGGAGGTTCTCAATTCGGTTGGTTTTACTTTTATGTATGTACACCGATTACGCTGAAATTTCTGATCTGATTTACGTGATTCTTTTTTTGATCGATACGGAATAGGTGCCATTTGGTCCTGTAAAAATAGAATTTTTATTTATTTGTAAAAATAGTGTTTTTATTGTATTTTATGACCATTTTTGTTAACTTGTTCGACGCAGTTTTCACGATAAAAAAATTGTTTATGTACACCAATTACTTAAAGATTTCTGTTCCGATTTGGGTTTTGTCGTCCAAAATCGTCGATAAGATTTTATCATAGCGCGCATCCTAGTCCGACTGGTCGCCGTTTTCATACATGCGTATTAACTGTAAAAAACCATGTTGTTTTAACCAATGTAATAGCTAGTTCCACCATAGAGTCTCTACTTATCTAGGCTTTGAGACATTTAATTTGTTTAGCCCATTTTGATAATTAAATGATTTCGTTACATGAAAAATTCATTAAACATTAAAACTGTCATGCAAATCAGTTTCTATCTTTTAAACAGCATGATATGTATAAACAGTCTTCATATACAACTCTACTTGAACTGAACTGGTCATACACTTTAGTTATACTACATAAATCACATCGCCATGTCATCATGAGCCAGCAACCTTTGAAACCCGCCTTGATTAGGCTGGGAAATCGGCCAAACAGGGGTCAACGCTTGGTCCATCAGTCATCATAGTTTTCCACAATGGCCGAATGTTGACGACTTCTGCGATTTCCGATCGGATCACATGTCCGGAGGTCATTAACACCACAGATTTCGTACACCACCACTTCATAGAATATGCAAGCTTATCTACTAGAAATAGAGTTTGGAATTGGTTGGACTGGTGCTATTCAACTTTCTGACGTCCACGAAAGCTGTCCACCCATACGAATTGTAAATAGTTTACCGCAGCGACCCTTGCTATCAAATGGCGTAAAAGCCATAGGCGAAAATGGCGCTTATTACATTTGTATAAGAAGGCGATTGGATTTTCTACCTTTGTGTGGAGACACACGAACTTTCCATAGACAAGGTTTTCTCTTTTTAGTTGTATACTCTTGTTAGGTTATAGGAAATCGACTGTGGTTGGTATCGACAAATACATTGTCACATGACGATAATGGAAACCGTAAACTATACTAATGTTGTGCGAAAGTAAGTCTGTTTATTTTTATTCATTGAACAACTGAACCAATTTATATGAATTTAAAGATACGCGTAGTTTAGACTTACTTTTTGATATTAGGAAGTGATATAAAAATTAATTTAAAACGTGACTACAGGTAGGATGTGGTAAAATACAATTCAAAGACAAAAAGTACATTAGGCACATTAGTTTGTCACTTATATCGCATGTCAATGTTGTAAAAATACATAGTCGTTCTTAACCGACTTTGAAAGAGAACAAATTTCTCAATTCCACTGTATTTTTTTGTTTGAATCATCTATGAATGTATCTAGTACTAGCTGTGCCCGCGACTTCGTTCGCGTGAAAACCCGTTTTCGCCTCATTTTTAATTTTTGCTCTGCACCTATTACTCGTAGCGTGATAGTTTATAGCCTATATAGCCTTCCTCAATAAATGGGCTATCTAACACTGAAATAATTTTTCAAATCGGATTGGTAGTTCCTGAGATTAGCGCGTTCAAGTAAGTAAACAAACAAACAAACTCTTCAGCTTTATAATATTAGTCTATGTATCTAGTATATCGTGACACTATCGCAATAATATTCACGCCTAGTTCCTCATAGCAATGACGTTAAGAATAGAATTAGAAATCTTCAGCAAGTGTTATTTCTTCGAAATAAGAGTAACATGGAATGCGATACAACCTCACCTTCGGCTATGTAAAGTGCTTGCGAAAGACATTTTTGCATCACCATTTTTGCATGAATGAAATGACTAAACGGCAAGACTATGTGTGACTCATGGTTACGCTGGTAATACGATGTAAACATTTACAAATCAACATTCACGAACCACCTCACGCCATTTTCGCAACGTAAACAACGTAGTAATCTAGAAAATTCGATGTCGAAATGTTACGATTTTTCCTCGTAAGTTAACTTACTTTGCTTGAGGTGGAAATTCGGAATAGTGGCTGCCTAGAGTTCGTAGTTCGGACTGTAAAACGGTTGCGGGTTCGAACTTCGCAAGGGACAAATGTACTCGTAAGTGCGAGCGTACGAGCCTTTATATGTAGAGCCGAGCGATAAATGTGTTTTGGTTGTGAGATCTTTGTTAAGTTCTAATATTAAGATTTTGAAAGGTCTAAAATTGTGGGTATTTTTTCCGAGTGCTCTTTCAACTCTAATTAATATTCGTCAGTCCAGTTGCGAGAAAAAATAGATCTAACTTTTTATGTGGGTTCAAAAAGTAAGTCTAATATGTTAATGTCCTAAATATTGACTCGCAGATAAGCTCAGCAGTAGATTAATAAAAGTCAAACAGTGTTTTGTCAATCAAAATATGAAATTTAAAGCTACTAGACCAAAGCTCTAAAGTTCTATAAATAACCACTAGTACCGCTAACTGATTTCTATTATACCCTATAAAAATCTATTTTAGTCGGTAAAGTATAAAATTAATAATTCCATAACAATAATTATAAGTCCATAGCAAAGTACCTGCCGAATAAGTACATGGCACAATACGCTTTCGCCGCCGCGAACTTTCTACAGTTCGGCGGTTTGCACTTGCCTGGGAAAGATGCTTCTACTATTTAATCTTGTAAGTTTATTACTGTTTTCATTTAAGTATCTAATATTTATTCATTTAGCATGTACTTACCTAATCTATTTTGACTTTACCTTATAGCCTTCTTTTTAATCTATGGACGAACTTAATACCTATTTGGTATTAAATTATGAAAAAAAAAGTTGTTTTTTTCTTTCTTTTTTCCTTAATCGAACAAGAAGGTGGCAGCTCATCAATTTGTTTTCGCGATTAGTCACTGATGTAACAAATGGAACGACATTTAAAATTCAAAAACCGAAAAAAACGTTCGAAATTCGGCCAATATTGATACCAACCACTGTAATCGCAGATGAGTCAACGGCCGGTGAAATGATTCGGGGTTCGTTCACCTTTCACCCAATTTGCCTATACACCCGTCCGCGAAGTGTGGTCACTATATGCAAACAAAGCAAATTGTGTTGACATGTATTCAATTTTGGCGGTTAATACACATAGCCTAGCTAGGCCTTTGTGTCGATAGTGCTAGAAGTGTTTTTTGGCGGGAAATTTTCAGCAATTTCCGCGCATGTCGTTGACCGCGCGCCGATGTCCCAGTTCGATAAGTATGTTTGTCATTCGAATAAAGTGTTATTGCGTCTTTTTTAAAAGTGTTTGGAATTTTTCAAAATAATTTTATCGCACTTTAAAATTTAAGTTATTCGTTTAATTTGCCAGAAGCTTTCTTCTTTCTTAACATTTCAATATTTAATTTATTTGACTGCCATTAATTCTTAATTATTCTTACTTTCTATTCCATTTCAAAGCGTCTAAGGTTATCTATTTTTGGGAAGTTCATGCCAGATATAGCATACCTACTAATATTCATCCGAATTTGTATTAGCTTTACACAAAGCAATTTATAATAGACTTTCACTACTTACATTAAAAATTATTCAACATTTCCTAAAAAAAATAATAAATCAATTATTCTTCTTTGAAAAGATTCAAGACAGCAAGTTTAACAAAATTATTAATCCATAGTTACCTATCTGAAAGTGAATTTATTTTCAAATTAAAATAAATTTTTTGGAGTTAATTAAAAAGAGACTATATTATTAGTTTTTTACTGTTTATCTGTGAACTGGAAACATTATTTTTAAGCAAACATTTGTACATACAAATTCTGTTCTATTGATAGAGCTCTCTCTATCAGACATGCGGTAGCAAGAAAACTTTTCTCGCTCGACCTACCCCCTGATTCTTTATGTTACCTCTACACAAGCGCTGGCAGGGCAAAAAGATTATGAGATATGTAAAGGCCTAAAGGAAAATTTAGTATTTTTTACATATTAGTCTTTTATTTTTTTGTTTTCAATATTTTACGTAAAGGTAGCAGGGAAGCGCTGGACGCAGGCCGCTACCAATCGATCAACGTGGAAAGCATTAGGGGAGGCCTGTGCTCAGCAGTGGACGTCCTATGGCTGAAATGATGATGATGACGATGATGATGATGAAATATTTGACAATTTGTAAGCATTATAATAGTCTATACAAATAAATAACTTTTTGACTTTGCCACACAGTCGCTTTAACACCTCAATTGTTACACCCTGGTCCTTCGACCACGTTATCGAATCCGAAATCGTTCGCCAAAATATTCCAAGTATGTCCACAGAGTCGTAACTGATACGTCATGGCCGCCCAATAAACGTATAATCATAACGGCGATCTCTTGCCCAGCATTTTAATGCACATAAAACTAACTGTCCAAAACGCCGAAATGTGAAGGTAGGTCGGCAAACGGTACCGGCATTGAACTTCAGAACTGGCACAACGACCGCCAAACTTAGCTGCGACTCGTGTAAAAAAAAAATATCGCATTGGAGGTACTAGGAGAAAATAAACTAGAGAAAGGTCTTTTGAATACCAACTTGTAACTTACAAGCGTTTTTGAACCGTAACACGACTCAATTGGGGTGGGAATGGGTTATAGCAAGTTGCACGGTGAGAGGCAAATTTTTGGTGGGCGCGCCGAAGACTGGTAGAAAGCCCAGTGAATGCTTGTTTACATTGCTATTAGTTTAAAAAAAGAGTGAAACGGCCAGTTCGATGACCGACGAATTTCTTTTACTCGTGCCAAATGTGGGTCAAGTTGTGGCAGTTGAAATGACGCCTATTAGATAGTAAAATGATTCATTCATAAAAAACGACGTGATCTTTTCATGAATGTTGAAAGCAATTTGACATCAAAATGTATTCAAAACCATTAATCCTAAGAAACGGCGATGGAGCTGGCTTTCCCATTAGTCAAGAAAGAAAGCATGACTGGTAACTTTATTATCATGAAGCTTATATTGACATCTTCATGACTAACCAAACTGACAGTCGTTTGTGCACATTCAATTTTTTTTTGTAATAGGTACCAAATCTTATATTGATGTTTATTTTTGCCAATTACTAAGATTCATTGCACAATTAAAACACGGGAGCTTAATTAAGTTTTATTGCTTTTTCATGGATTCCATGGAAATAATTCTTCCCGTACATGAAAGAAAAGGAAAGTTTCATAACGCCATTGGGTACAAAGTACTTTAGTTGTCTACGAGTAAGTACCTGAAAAGTACCTTGATACTCGATGATTTAAATTATGTAGACATTTAGATATATTTTTTCATTGATATATTCATTTCAATTCCAAAATACCAGTTTGGTATGCTGAAGTACCAATAATAAACGAAAACCACAGTTTTCGTTCAATTTCCTCAACAGAATCCAAAGAAGACGGTCATTGCTACCTGCTTATTCAATGAAAGTTTGAATGGGAAACCAACATTTTTTCATAAAGGGATCTGAAAATTAATATGGA
This sequence comes from Ostrinia nubilalis, assembly GCF_963855985.1. Taxonomy (NCBI): domain Eukaryota; kingdom Metazoa; phylum Arthropoda; class Insecta; order Lepidoptera; family Crambidae; genus Ostrinia; species Ostrinia nubilalis. Next base: position 7,779,491 of record NC_087111.1, on the reverse strand, counting down.
TGAAAACATCAAGTGACTTTCATCACGAAGCTTCATAATTTCTGTGCCAGACCCAAAACTTAGCGGACGAAGTCACGGGCATTGCTATAGTTTTATTATAATTTCCTGCTGACCAATACTCGTGTTTTTCTGCTCCACCCAAAACCCACACTATTATAGCATCGCGGATGTGCTTCCCCTGACTCAGATCGCTGTAACGGTTGACCAACATTCGCCAGTTAGCTAACAGCTAACAGGGCCTATACGAGATGTCTTTTCCATAAACACATCTTTACTATCTTATTGCCTCTGAAATAAGGTAGGTTAAGCAGTGGAAAATTGCTTGTCACTGACTCTGACTCCGACTCCAATGGTTGTCTATCTTTTGTTAAGGCACGGTTCCTTAGATTAGACTGTGCATTTTTAGAATCGCCTAATACAGCTACATAAGTGCAATAAAGATTATTTTTTCGTCAGTAAAATTTAAATTTTCGCAGGAATTTGTTTTAGGCTTTCAAGAGAATGGAACATTCTCCCAATGTCTGACTCCGCATCCTTGACTCTTACCATCATCAGGACTTATGTATAGGTACTTATTTATACTTTAATAAAATAGGATCCCAGTCCTTCTCTCTAACCACAAGAAAGAGACATTGTGTGTAGCCTTTTAATCCTGTTGCCCTGCCATCGCTTCGAGACAATCATTCGGCAAGAGTTAAGAAGAGGCGCTGCAACAAAGTCCTTGCTTATTCCTAATACCATTACAGCTCCTCTACAGCCTCCCAACATTGTAGCATCAGCCCACCCGGACCCTGGGATCAGCCATTACTCAGTGGTATCAGTAACGGTTGACCCACATCGGTCGAGTTAGTTAACAGTTACGCGACTGATATGGAACCCTTTTGGAACTTAAAAATAATAACATCAACCTTAAGCAACCTTTACATGGCTCAAGATCTTTTAACCCTGCTATAACGCTTCGTGACAAACATTCGGCAAGTGCTGAAAAGAAACGCCGTAATGAACTCGCTGTATCTCTCTGTATTTCTAGTAGGTACAATTAGAGCTTCTAGAGCTTCTCTACAGCTTCCCAACATTGTAGCAGCCCACCCGGACCCTGGGATCAGCCATTACTCAGTGGTATCAGTAACGGTTGACCCACATCGGTCGAGTTAGCTAACAGTTACGCGACTGATATGGGCCCTCTCGGAACTTTGCCGGGTAACGGGTGTCTGGACAGCCTTAAAGTGGAGTTAGAGATTTTGGAAGAGACATTTTTAGGCCTTATAAAGCCTACACAGGCAACCATTAACTTTTCTGACAGATTGTAAGATACAATAGAATTGTAAGAAGGTAGATTTTCGCACAATAAAGTATTTTGAGTGTTCATTTGTACCAATTTAGGTCATGCGAAAAATATTTTTGTCACAAAAATCTAAAAACTATGAGAGAAATCTGAAATAATGTTCTTTCTTTGTCGTACAAAATCAAAACATAATATTTCAAATGTTTTCACATTTAAAAATGGAGTCATAATATTTGTGTAAATGTCATATGTTTACAGATTTTTTTTATCTGACTCGCTTGATTTGAATGCCCTCTTTCTTCGATATTACAAAAACATTATGATGCTATTTTTAAAACCAATAACCTTATCTCTCTTTCTGTCTCTATCCATCTCTCATGACAGCATCCTAGAATAAGAAAGAGACAGAACAGATCATCTCATCAAGTGTAACGAAATTTATTATGTGCCTTTTATGTCACATCTAGTCTCTATAACCACTGCGAGAGCTTTATTATCGTTCTCTCTGGAAGTGGTCACGGATCTTACACTTACGGCGATATATTTCTTCAGTTGTAAGCTAATTACAGGCGTCGGCGGCCATCTTGCAGGAAAAAAGCAGGATTAGACAACATAAGGGAATATTACAGCTAGATCAGATCACGGAGGTATGAACGATTATTACAAAGAAGTGGCGGGTGTTATAAAGAAGGAGGATAACATTCCTTAAGATGCCAATAATACTTAGTATTCTGAGAGAATACTGCGTGAGAAATAGATGATAAATGTTACAGGTAATTGGGTTCGAGGAAAACCCCGAGTGATTAAAGATTGTCCAGCAGTGGACGTCTTTTGGCTAAAACGGATGGACGAACGAATAAAAAAAGTTCAATATTTACGTCCCAATTAGGAATTAAACCCTAATTATTGTAACTTTATCCACTGGGCTTCCGGTTATTCACCAGATCGAGTATTTTCTAGTATTTAAGTCACAGGCTGCGTAAGACCTAGAACAAAAAATTGACCGAGTCTGACCCACCTTACAACCACTTTACGCAATCAACACTATGGTGCCCATACACCTCCACCACTGTCCTCATTAAGCCCACTGGGCAAAACCCACTCATAACGGGACAAAATCGCCGCATCCACATCCTGTGACCCACATATTTTGGAGATGAAAAAATACACACGTTTGTTTTCCTTTTTATGCACACACGTGGTGCAACGGTACTTCAGGATCGAAGAGATGTTTTAGGATTTTTTATTTTGCATCATTAGTTGTGTCGGAGCTTTATGGTCTCAGAGATAAATGAAGGTTGGGATGACCTCATTTGTAGTCCAGTCATTTAAGCTTAAATTAGGTAAGAATCTCGGAATTAGAGATACCCAGCTGTAAGTCTGTAAATACTTGTATATTGACACCCTAAAAGTTGTCTCAAAACCTACATATGGTAGGGTGTAAGCAACTATTAAATTTTAAGGTCAAAGGTCACAAAAATCGGTTTTTTGCGTTTTTTTTGGAAATATCTCATTTCCTATGGGTTTTTTGCTATTTGTATTTATTATCAATATTGTAGAATACTAAATTCTCTACAAATTTTGTTTAAAAATTTTTTTTATACGGTGAACCGTTTTCGAGATAGAGGGCGGAGAGCGCGCGGTCACTGCATCACTTCAGGTCAACTTAAGCGGTTTAGGTTTTTCATACAAAAGGATTTTCCCGCTAATTCCCGTGGGAATTTCGGTAATTACTTGTTGTAAATAAGCTTTAAGTTTACTAAGGTACCTACATGCCAAATTTCAAGCGTCTAACTTCCGTTAAGCGTTTAGATTTTTCATACAAAAGGATTTTCCCGCTAATTCCTGTTCCCGTGGGAATTCCTAAGTAAACTATAACCTGCCCAGGTGTATGAAGAATAATTGTACCAAGTTTCGTTAAAATCCGTCGAGTAGTTTTTGTTTCTATAAGGAACATACAGACGGACAGACAGACAGACAAAAATTTTACTGATTGCATTTTTGGCATCAGTATCGATCACTAATCACCCCCTGATAGTTATTTTGAAAATATATTTCATGTATAGAATTCTGTCCGTCTGTATGTCCCTTATAGAAACAAAAACTACTCGACGGATTTTAACGAAACTTGGTACAATTATTCTTCATACACCTGGGCAGGTTATAGTATACTTAGGAATTCCCAAGGGAACAGGAATTAGCGGGAAAATCCTTTTGTATGAAAAATCTAAACGCTTAACGGAAGTTAGACGCTTGAAATTTGGCATGTAGGTACCTTAGTAAACTCAAAGCTTAGTTACAACAAGGAATTCCCGAAATTCCCACAGGAATTAGCGGGAAAATCCTTTTGTATGAAAAATCTAAACCGCTTAAGTAGACCTGAAGTGATGCAGTGACCGCGCGCTCTCCGCCCTCTATCTCGAAAACGGTTCACCGTATAAAAAAGTTTTTAAACAAAATTTGTAGAGAATTTAGTATTCTACAATATTGTTATTGATAATAAATACAAATAGCAAAAAACCCACAGGAAATGAGATATTTCTAAAAAAAGCGCAAAAAACCGATTTTTGTGACCGTTGACCTTGAAATTTAATAGTTGCTTACACCCTACCATATGTAGGTTTTGAGACAACTTTTAGGGTGTCAATATACACGTATTTACAGACTTACAGCTGGGTATCTCGAATTCCGAGGTGAACTTACTATAATGACTGGACTATTGTAAATAAAAAACATACCTTTACTAGTATGAAGAGTGCATTATAATTCTAACTGCAACTTTTTGACAGCGTTCCTTTATTATGCTTATGTTTAACTAATCCACAGTTGGAGTAAAGCCTATGCCCTGCAGTGGGACGAATGGGTTTACTTTGCTTTAATACTTTTTGCTCTTATTAAGCTGCAGATGTGATCTATCAATACAGTTGGAGCTATCAACTTCTACCCTTGAAACCATATTTGTCAAAATACAAATCCATGTCTTGCCATGTTTAAAAGCTCTTTACTTTTACGCGATCTCGAAACTGTCAACCTATTTAATTGCTTAACAAATTGAGTAAGCCATAGAAATATGTAGTAACTGTCTTACTCGTTTTATAATCGCCCACATAACATTACCCATGTGAAGTAACTCGCGATTCTCAGAGCTTGTTCTCAACGCGGTCGATTCAAACATCAGGCAATCAATATCGTTGTACCATAAGTGTCACAGCCGGGGTGGAGGTTCGATGCCCGGTAACGGTACAGCAAACTGGGTCACAAGGCTTCGCTAATATCATCGCTTGAATACCGTTACTGATCATGTGGTGAGATCTTATACATTTGTATCCGCTGGCCATTTTAGCTAGAGCTCTCCGAACGCCTTAATTGACTGCAGCGTCGACCCACTGTGCAGCTGGTGCAGACCAACGTTGGCTGGTTGTTCGAATATGTAATCCAAGGAGGTTATACTAAATGAGGTTGCGTAACTGTCATGACACGTGTTGGTGTACTTGGTAATGTAGCTGAATGAAAATTGATGCCTTGGATGTCCGGGTTGGAGGAATGTTGGCGGATTGTGGTGGATTTGGGTTGGCGCAAATGTTGGCCGCGTCTTTGGGTGATAGGAATCAATGAGCTGTTCGAATTATGAATTTGTTAGTGGCCAGTTATTTGCAGATAATCTGGACATTTTTTTAATTTTAGGTGCTAAAATGCGTTTTTCGATTTTTAATAGCATTTCGTGATGAGATGTGAAATGTGAACATAAGACGATCTATATTTTTTACTAAGGATGTTTTACACCATATTACTTTATCTGTAACCATAACTTTAACCGTTGTTTTGTTTGACATAGTTACTTTTGACGTTTTTTATTGTAAGATGGTACAACCCAGCCTTAGGCTGGATCTTACTGTAATTTCAACAAACGTCAAAAATCTGTCAAACTCCATACAAAATACACCGGTTATCGTTATAACTACGGTCAAAGTAAGTTTGTGCACTCCACCTAAGACTTTATTGAATATGTTTTATTTACAATAAAAATGATAAATTACATTAGTAGAGTCGAATCATTATACGTATCTATCTCAAGATCTCGTACGTGCCATAAAATATACAAAATCATCACAACTGATACGAATCGTTATCTACGAGTGTGTAATTAATTTTTAATCAATTTTTAATTAAAAACTAATTAACCAACCTCTTCGTAGCAGGATCACATAAACTAGAAAAGGTGTGTTGATGAAGTAAATAATCAATGATAAGGTAACGTTTAGCAACATTAAGGCTGGGTTGCACCATCTTACTTTAACTTTGACAAACGTCAAAAATCTGTCAAACTCCATACAAAAAACACCGGTTATGGTTATAATTACGGTTAAAGTCAGGTGGTGCATCTCAGCCTTAGTATCGCGGTAGATAAGGGGTAATAATAGCGTGTCGATTGATGGAGTGATTAGAAATATATTTTTATTTTTTGTAAGTCCGGTTTAAGTACAAATAGTAATATTTATAGTTCTTTAAAATGCATACTTTTTACCTTTTTTTTTCAACTGAAAATGCATTTCCAATCACTACCTAAAATATTTAAATGTCGCATTAAATTTATCTAATATTGTTTAACATATTCATACAATAATATAAGACAAAACACATTAAACACAATTATATTGCACTCACGTCATGTATATAAAGTTAACTAAATAAATATATCCATTATGTATAATAGTACCAGGAGCCCATGATCCTATAGGAACAAAACAATACGATGACTATGACTCGCTACCTACTTGAATGATAAGCCGACGTAAGGCCATTGGATAACGCATGAAATGTTTACAGTTGTTTGTATTTGTTTATGTTATGAATGCCAATCGCATGTCTTAGGTATTTAAACAATCTTAGGTATTATTAAATTTCACGCGCTAAGTGAAATTAGATTATTTGTTAAAATATTATTGTCTTTAGTAATCTAATAAAGGTTTATTTTGGAGGATAATATTTTATTTTTAACACTGTAGGAAACATATATGTACCTACTTAACTATACGCTACTGTTATGGTTATTCACTTCCAAAAATTACGTCTCTGTTTCATTTATAAAAGTGATTATTATCTACTATACAGGGTGTTTCAAAATACCCCCTAAAGCCTGAAAGGGCACAGAAACTGAAACAATCTGAAATAGAAGCCGTTGTTCCTATTGTCATATCTTGAACGGTTTTGGAAATAACGTACATCGAAAGTTTCCAAAAATATCGATATGAATTCCCTCCCTTTGATCAGCTGCAGCGGGGTTCATCGAACGCAAATCATAGACTTTGTATTTTTCAGAATGTCAATTAGCCGCATTTTTTGCCTACTTCCTTTATCGATGTGTTAAAAGCATGTTTGTTCGTTAAATAAACATTTTAAATAGGTACTCACTAACACTTTACATGTGTACGTACATTTGAAAAATTTTGTGAAAACTTCATCTATCGAAATCAGGCCACTTGATGGAAAAAAAATCGTAAGTAAATAACTTTTTCCGATAGTAACATCACTACTAATGATAGTTTTCAAACATTCTTAGACAACAGAAAAAAAATAAAAAAATCCGTGAAATTCCAGGTAGGTTACGTTACCGTACCTTCAGTCGAATTCTGTTATTATTTAATCTTTGAAATTTGCATTTCCGCCCATCTTTAGCTTACTCCTAGTACCTTTCCTGGTACCACCAGGAGTAAGATTGAATTGTGTTCCGTATAAAAATAAGCATTTAGTAACCAGTTTGTAAGTTCACCATAAGCACCAATAAGGCCTCATAATTACGGAGCCGCAGCGCGTGATGCGGTACTTATTATCGCACGCATAAACACAAAAAAATATTGATGCGAGACGGGTGAAGTGGTGGTGCCAGCTGCATCTCTTCCCGCGGTGAATCCCGCAACAATAAACGCCGTGTGAGACGCATCGAAGCCATCCGCAGGATTCGGCTGCAAATAACGTTCCATTTCAAGAATACGCGTCTTAAATCGCTTTTCCGTAAAAGCACTCATGCACACACAATGCCAATGTTTGAACTCAGTACGTCGCACAACGTACGATGCCCGGCGTCTCCGTAAATGAGGCCTTAGTTTTATTTCATTTTTTTATTTAAACAATTTGTTGAGTAGTCATTGGATACAGAGGCGTTCACATCATATTTTACAAAATCCTTGCAAAATGGCTCCTATTTAAAATGCTGAGAATTTAAAACAATTCTAAAATAATAATAATAACAACAATAACAACAACAACAACAACAAAAAACGTACATTTTGACAAACATTTTATTTAGTAAGGCAAGCGCTCAAAGAAAGGCCAACGCGGAAGCAAAAGTACTAGGGAAACATCAGTGCTTGAGCTTAAGCATTTTGGGTTTTCAGTTTCTTTTACGAAACCCTAATAGACAGTGATTGTAAACATTTTTACTTAGAATTTTTTTTGGTGGCTTGTTTTGAGTTTGCACATTTGCATAGTAACGGTTGGCACCTTTTAAACCCGCGCGTTCGCGGGGGCGAGTGGGGCGCCTTATTACATTTTTCAATTATCCCAAAAGTGAAATTTTAAGTTGGTATGAAGAACATGACGTCATACTGTAGCATCGTATCGTACAACTCCGTGTAAGTTTTTCCCTCCATTCGATAAAATTTGTCGTAACAGAAAAATCAAAAAACATTAACTACTCACATCCATAATCATTATTTCAAAACACATAAATACCTAGTCAATGGTAATACTAACTTACCATCAGGTGAGATCGCGGCCAAATGTTTAACTATTCATTTAAAAAATATGTTTTTATTTACTCATAAACCTTTCTTTAATAAATTTCAAAATCGCCTCGTACTTTTAAATTAAAATCTTAAAAATCAATGAAAAATTAAAATAATACCCAAAGAAAATGTTGGCAACCTCATTAGTGGGCAGACGCTCGGGAACACCACCCCCCGCCCCATCTAACGGCTAACTCGTGCGCAGCGCTGCGCGCCTGGTGGCGCCTGGTACACAATGGGCCGAAATATGCATTGCGTACTTATTCCGGACCAACAATATTTTTTTATTCACAAATAATTTTAAACATGCCTTTTGTATGTTAAACTTTTGGTGGTACAAATACTCTTAAGATTGTGTATGTAATTCTAACTCAGCAAACTCTTGCTGTAAACGTAAACTTATTACAAAGGTAATGCTAGAACATAATCACGGGATGATATTACTTTAATATGCTTAAACTAAACAAGGCGGCTGAATAAAGGTATGGGAGAAATACTAAGTAGGTGCGCGTTATTGACACTGATATCAGAACGCCTAAACATTGACGCTCAGTCAATGAGAAGGTGACCTTTGTTCCTTAACTCGCCGAGCCTATTATTTACTTTGCGTGTTTGAACACATTCACTCAATGTTTTGTTAAATTTATTAATTATCTCTTTGTCAAACAAAATAAATCAAAAATAGCACAAAAAAGCACAACTATTTGAATTGCATACTCATCTGTTTTCGGAATGCAGATCATAGATTTAAAAAGATAGCTGATTCTGGTTTTACATTATTTGTAGAACAGTCATGTTTCTGATGTTGCAGTAAGTTAAGAGGACTGTTTATTTACAGAGATGCAATTAATGTTCCCGTGTAAACACGTTTAGGATTGTTATGTTAAGTAGGTAACTAAATTTTACAATATTTTTTCGGGTATGTTGGTGGGTGGGGCTTGTCACTTGACACCTTTTGACAAGCAGTTTCATACTAATTATGAGACATTTGGACATAGACTTAAAATTAAGTTAAAATTTAGTTACCTACTTTAACTACTTAGTACGTGTAAATCAGTCTTAGGCTGCTTTTGCAAAAGTGAAAATTATTAAGGGACGTTTTAGAATGTTGATATGAAAATAAATCTGAGAATTCAATAACATTTCTTCTATTTTAAAATGAGACGCAACTTGGTAGACAAAGTAGGTACATAAACGACATTGCGACATTCCTTTACCTGGGAAATAAAAATTAGCGTACTAAAATCATTCGAAATGTTGCATTGTCATAATAAGAAGTTGCAAAAATTTGGCATGTGGCACGATCCCGTTCGTACCACTTTCCACTGTGCGGAAGCGCCGAAAGATCGCGACACCGGCCGTCGGCTCTTCTTTGATTTAGTCGTTCATATGCTTCGTGCGTGATCGGTGTGTTTTCCTATCGTTTAACTACTTTCGAAAGCTTTGTGTTTTGTGTTGTTTTGCTACAATAGCAATGTTTTCTAATTTCGAATATTATGAGATGATGTTGTGTGTGGGTCGAGCTGATGGAAATTTAGTTCAAGCCCGTGAACTTTATCGGGAACAGTTTATCGAAGGTAGACCGGCGGCTGACCAGCGACGGCTTCCGTCGTATCAGTGTTTCCTTGATATGGTGACACGTCTCCATTTTACGGGCTCTTCATCGATCGGGTTCTAGTGGACGCCCGTCCGTGTCGTCACGGGTGATGACGGGTGATGGGATGACGGTCACGTCATCATCATCCGTGAACCATAATTTTGAATGCTTGTTGTTTTGTTAACGACGTGCGTGTAATTTTTTTCTCCGTAGGTATTAAATAATACCTAGTAAATACTAGGCGCACAGAATGCTTTATGAGGCGTGGCCGGGGGCGTGAACATAGAAAGTTGCTCCTGGTCACCCCTGGTCACTCCTGGTAGGACAATGAACCCAAATTAGTGATGGGAATTTTTATAATCGATATTTTTATTTTACATAAATTTACCCGAAATTAGAATATGTCGCTATGATTGTAAGAAATTAACAAGGGACTCTTTATAGACGTTTATTAAACACCCTTCAGTTATTAGGGGTTTTTTTGAAACACCCTGTATAAAAATAAGTCGGGTTTTCCTCCCTGACGCTATAACTCCAGAACGCACGAACCGATTTCCACGGTTTTGCATTCGTTGGAAAGGTCTCGGGCTCCGTGAGTTTTATAGCAAAGAAAATTCGGGAAAAGGGGGTAAAACGGGATCCACGCGTACGAAGTCGCGGGCGGCCGCTAGTAATACCTAAAAATACTTTCAACTAACTAAAATTTTGATATTTTTCTCACTTTTTGTCTTTTAACGCCCTCTGTAGTCCATCAGTAAGACAGTGGGACGCTCTCGACTTTCGAGGTCCTGGGTTACATTCCCATTTCCCAGTGTGTCCCCATATTGTGTTAAAACATCTACTTGGGCCTTGAATGAACCTGGTTTTCCGTTCATCAAAATTGGTACAGAACTCGTAGATAGGGTTGCATTTAAATTAGTGTGTATATTTCCTTTAGCACTTCGAAGTCCTATTTCACATCTTCCTGCTATTATTTCACAGGTATCTCTCCATTAGTCTCCACTACAACCTGCGAGCCTGGGCACTTCCTTCACAAATCCGAGTTACATTGATATCGTAACGGTTGGCCCAGATGCAGCGCGCCGTGTAACTGTCCACGCGAACTGACATAATGCGTGCTATCGGGGTAAGGGTGCATTCATGTCGACGTAGAGACTGGAAAGAGACTGAGAGAAGACTGGTGGAAAGACTGAGAGGAGACTGGTGGAGAGACCAGCGAAGATTCCTTCACAAACCCGAAGTACATTGATATCGTAACTGTCCACGCGAAGTGACATAATGCAAAATAATGCACGGGGTAAAGGTGCGTTCTGATGGCAGCTGGAGCAGAAAAGTTCTCGAGTGGCGACCACAGGCCGGAAGACGTAGTTTGGACAGGCCACTAGGTAGACCGACTATCTGGTAAAGGCAGGAGGTGCTTGGATGCGGGCGGCGCAGGACCAGTCATTGTGCAAATCCTTGGAGGAGGTCTTTGTCCAGTAGTGGACGTCATTTGGCTGTAACAAACGAAAGGTGCGTTCATGTAGACAGAGACTAAAGAAGAGACTGAGAGGAGACTGGTGGAGAGACCAGCGGAGTTTCCTTCACAAATGGAGCTACAGATATCGTAACGGTTGGCCCAGATGCAACGCGGCGTAAAACTGTCCAAGCAAGCTGACATAATGCTTGCTATCGGGGTAAGGGTGCGTTCATATAGACATCGAGAATGAAGGAGAGAAGGCTGATGGAGAGACTATAAAAATGACTAAGTGGAAACTCTATGAGATACTGACACTGAGAAGGACGCAGCGAAGCATAGATAAATAGTTTGATGTTATAACAGACGTACTTAGCGTTAAAAATCAAGGTACGAGTACATGTTATGATTTCCAAATGCAAGAAAAATTTACGTTGTTTATTCCCGGTAGAAATTCTAATAGCATCCTCTTCTTTCTTTCTTTCAGGTCAATCAAAACAGGATGTCCTTCTCCGAAAGACATTCCAGCGGCTGTTGTCAAACTGCAATAAGGTTCTCGTATACACCCTATAATTTTTGGTTTACGAATCAGCAGCAGTTAGCATATCAGATCATAACTCATGATCTCAACTAAAGAAATGGGGCATTTTTAAAATTCCCGCATCCAGACTCTTCCCGCGACCTTCACCAGATCGTCGGTCCACCTAGTGGGAGGTCTGCCCATGCTACGTCTTCTGGCCCGTGGTCGCCACTCGAGAACTTTTCTGCCCCAACTGTCAATACATTTACGAAAACAAAAACACAACTATAAGTATCAAGCGTTTAATACAATAGACTGAAATTACTTGACGTATTACCCAATCCTGCAAATCCTCTAAGAATACAACATGACACAGCTTTCAGAGCGGTATAATCTCATTAGTCGTTAGTCATAACGCTGGAGATCCAATCATACTTATTTAGTGGCGTACTGAACCAGCCTGGTGTATCCGGAATGGCTTACAATGTTATTGTTGCGAGTGGACTTTGAAATTGGCTGTTGAGCCAAATGCCTACTATTTAACTATTTGAAATTACATTTTCTTAAGATCCAAACTGTAGAGCGAGTTACGGCTATCGTGGTCATATTTCTAGCCGTTTACACAGTTATGTTTAGATAGAGGCTTGTACTTTACTGAATCAGAAATTCTTTCTATTCAATGAAGAGACCTTTGTCATCTAAATTCAGCATACATCTACCATTTTTACCTAACTTAGGAACATAGGGTATTGATTGTAATCAAGTAGGTATTTGATTCTCTCACGAATGTTGTTATACACTGTCTTGAATTCCTAGTTTCATTATGCTAAATATTTATCAGGAAGTCCTCATAATATCGCGTCACTTGAGACTTTTGACGAGTGATGACCATGAATCTTAATATATGGGGAAAAAAACGGCAGAAGATATCCAACCGAAGAAAAATGTGGTGGAAAAGGGGTGGCTAACTCAGTAAAAACTGATTGAATTACCTGTCAAAGTTTGCAATGATATTTGGGTGTTCCGTAAAAGTCTGAAGACTCCTGGTAACAGCAACATGGTACCTCTACAAGTGTCTACAAGTTACGTTTACCGTTGATACTATCTCGTTTTCCGAGTATACATAAATGGCACCATATCGACTATATCGTACCGACGTCTTTCACCCTATCTGAATAAAGAAAATCATCATTAGAGCTACTTCCGAAAAGCTTATGAACATTAGAAAAAGGTTCATTTACATAAAGGCATGCCTGAAATTATTGACATGAAAATGAAGGCCAAGGTATTTCTTCTTAAAAGTATGTAATTGGTGACAGTCGAATGAAGAACATTGAAGTTGTAACTAAAAGATACGACAATGGATCTCGATGGATACGCAAGTCTAACGTATCTATTTTTAACGTTTACCTATAGATACGTTTAAGACAAGAAATAGGATAGGATTACCTACGATTAGAAATCCTATCGCCCCTATAATTTAGAGAAATTTAAAAAATGCATGACTTTCATCTCATTCTCAAATTATGCACTAACGGCAATGTACAGTCAACACAACAAACTACAAATCCGTTGCAAAATCGAACTTAAAATTTCCACATAAGAGACCAGTGTTTAGGTTGACATGCGGTTGTCTGTACAAAATAAATTACCTGTTAATGCGGATGTTAAAAATCGCTTGGAGTTCCACCAGGTGATCAATCATGTCTCTTCAGTGCAGTCTGGTCTCAATGGCGTTGGTTTAGATGCTAATATTCCTTGGCAGATGAGCGGTATTGACATTAAACTTGAGAGGTCACATACAAGCGACCGGAATGTGGGTCAACCGTTTGGAGACGCCTCGTCAATGGATGTGCTTGAGGGCATATTCTGTTGCAATATCCAGATACGAGAACAAGAGGTACTTGTTGTGGCGGGAACTAAGAACAAGGTAAATTAACACCCAAATAGCAAACGTTTTCTATTTTGAATAAGTATTAAGACAATATAAATCTATTTGAAGAAAATTGGCGAAAGGCACACAATCTATTTTAAGGACTTCTTATCTATTGCTAAAAACACAATTTAAAGAATCTAAATTGCAAAAACACTGATTTAAATAGACGAATCTAAAATTCTTGCTTAGGTAGGTACTCTAAAATGCGTTCAACAGTCAGATAGGTACTAGTTTTGACTAAAGAATAAAACTGATGTTTTGACTCAATATTTTCTTTACAAAAGGTCTCAACAAAATGTCTAACATCTTAAGCTACAGAAAAAAGTATTTGACGATTAAAATATAGTACATACTAGGTAAAATGATGTCAAATGTTTGTTACTTTTCAATATTACGAATAGGTCATTAAGAAGATATTTTATGCCAATTCAAAATCTGTGCCATAATTTACTCAAATCAATTTATGGAAATGACTAAAATCATAACTTTCTTTCAGAATCAGGCTGTCAATGTTGAAGCGTGAAATGAGTCTCATTTGTATACCATTTAGAGGTTTCGTCTGACTTTTGCCATTCTTAGAACATGAGTTTGGTCGTACACAATAATAGATGTAAGTAGGTCACCTGTAGTTTCCTATTTGCAGTTTCTTGAACTTAAACTTCTATTCATTAAAACCAGGCTTAAGTCCGCAATTTTTCGAGGCACTTCGTTGTTTAGGTTTTCCTCCATTGTCTTTCACTTGTTTTCTTGTCCTAGTTTACGGTCTATTGTTTTTCAGAACGACGCTATTTTTGTGGAATCTTTTCAATACCTAATGCTTTTGAATATTTCTTTGCAATTAGCACTGTTAGTCACTAGAAGCTAAAAGTCATGGTTATTTTGCACGACATCGTCAGAGATAAAAGTAGGTAGGTACTCATTTAAATTTCAAAATTCCATCTATAGTTTATTTGACTAAAGCAAAAGCTCTAAATGGAAAACTTTTCATTGTTTATTTTCACTCAACTCTATCACAGTTAAATCTGGTGTAATTCTTTTCAAAAATACTGAAGTGCGTCAATGCGGTTGCCGTTAATTAGATTATTTTACACACTAAAAGGTTATGACGACCCAAAACAAACGTCATGGCCATACCAAGAGGCGATCATTCAACCGCACATAACCAAACAAACCATATCTTACGGAGCATGAGCAACAAAAAGAAACCTTGAAATGACTGAATTAAATCATCATAGCGAGCGGCGCGCACGCCGCCGCCATTTTGTGTCGTCACAACTCCTACGTCACGTGACGTCACAGCGGCCGGCCCGCGTGCTCGCGGTCAATGAACGACCGCCAGTTTATTTTGGCGCGCACCCACCACAGATAGCAAAAACCAATCGCCATTTTGATTTTTGGTTGCCAAGGAGGTTGTTTAATCAATCTAAATGGTAATTAAAATGAAATATATCGTTTTCAAATTAAATTATTATGATTGTGTAATTGTATTATGATTTATAGGTACTATTTTCGTTTAATTTAATGAAAAAGCAACAAAAAAGCCGGTTAAAAATAAAGCGATCGGCAAAACCAGCTGAACGAGTTGTGACATCATAATAGAGGAGTATTGCAGATTTTTTTATAGTCGCCAAATATTTGACCGGGCAACGACCTCTCGGATCGCCGAATCGACCCTGACCACCGGCCCCGACGCATTATGACGAAATGTGACGAAACTTAATGGCTGCACTAAGGTAGACGAACCAGGTTCGACATGTTCGGGTAAACGAACCTGGGTAAATGATCCCAACTCGCTAATTACGAATCACATCTTTGAGAAAGCATAAAATATATACTAACGAAGGACCAATGACTTTTTTATAGTCAACGGGGGTCGATGATCAACATATTTTTTCTAGCCAGTTCTTGATTTCGTTGGATGCTTCAAAGGTTGGAGTAAACAGCGGTGAGCCGGTGACATGTTGAAGAATTTATCGGGAGGCTTCATTAGGCTTGTCGTTTGATTAATTCGAATGAAACATGCAATTACGACATTTATTAACGCACTTGTTAGGACTATTTTTGTTCACGACTTCCTACGTTAGGGTGTTGTTTGAGACTTCAGCACAAATGTTCCTTTGTGATACTAATCTTGGTACTTGTGATGATGAATGTCCATACGGTTCATATAAAAGTAATCAGACAGAATGTAGAGATGCTTACTGGGGAAACAGTTTAAATTGATCAGTTTTGAATATTGTCCAGTCGTGTTCAACAGTGAACTGCAATAAGCTCTAATAATGGCGATGAGAACTAAAACCATGTGTGTGAACGATTAGCATCCTTGGGAAAAGGGTCAACCTGCTTGAGCAAAAAATTGACTAAAAATTTATGTCAAGCAAAGGCAATACATAACTCTTATTATAATGACTTCCAAATGTGTTAAATCTAGAGCAATTATGAACCGTTATCATACAACTTAATTAGACAGCCAAAAGGATTAAGAATATTTATTAGTTTCCGGATTAAAAAAACACATTGGATCATTAACAAGTTGATACAGTCTACAGTACATAAGAGTACACTTTTTTTGTTGCAAAATCACTCCTATTTACAAGTAAATAAGAAGCGACAGTGTTTCGGTTGACGTGCTGTCGTCTGTACCTATCTATAACTCACTCATGCAAATGAGTTTTAGCGTATCCGATTTCCCAGATCGCATTTTTTATTCTCACGGCTTGTTTTCTAACGTAGACTCATTTGTCACATCAAGAGTCTTGGGAAGCTTCGTTTCAGCCAAATGAAGTCCACTTCTGGACAAAGGCGTCCCCCAAATATTTAATGACCGGCCCTGCGCTGCCCACATCCAGGTACTTCCCGCGACCTTCACCAGATCTTAGGAATCTGACACATCGTAATTCATCAAAACCTGATTGAAAACTCCAAAGGTCACTTTATAGTTAGATCCGTTTATTATACTGGCAGTAAATCTCTGAGTCAGCTATGTCAGACGCCTATGCGAATTATTAAGTCTGGTACCAAAGTTGTCGTCACCTCAGTTATTAACGTTTTTACTATCCACGCGCTTTAAGAAGAAAAATCCTATCCTATATTCTTCTGATTAAATTTGTTGCGGGTTCCAAGAAAGTTAGTTATCCCCTGGGACTACTCAACCTCACTGGCTGGGTTTCATTGTAGATCCTGCATAAACAAGAGTTGGAATATACCAACATTGGAGCAATAAAGAATTTGAATTTGAATTTGCAGTGGTGGGAAAAGTCCCGCGATAGAAGAAGAAGAAGAATACAACATTCTTTAAGATCAATCTCAATCTAAGAGGTACTCCTTGGACATCTAAAATTGTCGATGACTATTTATGAGGCTCTAAAATATTTGTTTGCTCATTGCGCATGCCCAATGTCAATTGACTCTCAATCAAGATCATCACGTTCCCAATTTAGAGTGCGTTGGCTTTTGACGTCACGATTTCGCCGTCACTTGGTCGCTAGAATTTGCGTCTGAATTATGTAATTTTGTTATTGTGATAACTCAATTTACATATCATAGGACATTCGCTTTTCGGGGATCAATAACATGGAATAATACAAATACTTGTTAAAGATTCAGGGATTAAAAATTAAAATTTTGTGCGAAGACCAAAGTAGTTTCCGCAACCTTTTCCCAATTTAGTCTCAATGATCTTGTGATTGTTTTCTCATTGTCGTTGTTTACTTCATTCTTACTAAAACCTATTCTAAAATGTCTCCCATAATACATCCTTTTGCTGTTTTTCGATGCAAATTTTCTTCTGCCATGATTCCAAGCAAGTGGCGAAGGATTCCTTTATGGCCTCCCATCACACCACATCCAAACTCGTGACCTTCCCGACAAGCGTCGTGGCCACGTCAAAAATACAAATGGGTTATTAACTCAACGAGTGTGTATTTGATAGGCTATTTTCCATTCGAAAACTATTAGCTGCAAGACGCATTTTAATTCTATTTGCCGTGTTAAGTATCTCTTTAGCATGCAAAGCAAGGTTCTGATGAGATTTATCGATTTGGAAGAAATTTTCTTATCCAATTTCAATATTTTGTGAGTAAACAAACACGTCAGTTATGGTGTTTTTCTTTAGGGTCAACGTCTATCGTTGGTATTTCTAGTAGCCTTGACTTCTTATTTACAACAAATTCGGTATTATCATCGTGACTGACTTTTGGCACAAATTTATTGGCCTTTATTTGTATTTAAATATTTACCATCATTATCAGAGAAGCTTTCTAATATTCTATGTTCATCAGAAAAATTAAACTATTCTGATGATGAAAGAATTTTTAATCGGTCCAGTAGTTTCGGAGCCTATTCAATACAGACAAATAAATCTTTCCTCCTTAAAATATTAGTGTAGAACTTTGTAGAAGAAAAATAATAGGTACCTACTTAAAAGGTAAAAGTTAGTCTGTTACATAATATTCATAGCTACGAGTATATTCATTATCTATGCCAAATTCCCATCTTAGCGATTTACCTCAGCATTTACCCACCACGAAGGCATTAATAGGCCGTTTTTATTTATAAATCGCAAAACATCGATTACGCGAAGCGATACTATATCGATGGCTCGTCCAGTATCGATTGTCAATTACGCGAGGGCGTTGACCCCGCGTAAAAACCTGCGCGCGCGCCACCACGTGGCGCCGTTTGTTTATGTATTTATTTATTTGGTTTGGCGGTTTGAGTGGAAGCGGATTCGTGAGAAGACATCGGAAATTAATTTTGCACGCCTTAATCGATAAGAAATACGAGTTGAAAATTGAAATGCGTTAGCAGTTAATTTGCAGTGTGAATATTCACTAATTATAGCAATTTTTTTTTTACAGGTGCTTACATGGGCGTGCTTATACAGCTTCTGGCCTAGTAGGGAGGGGTGCAATTCATACCTCGCTTCTGGTCTAAGGGAAGTCAGATTTATTAGGTTAGATCGTTTGACTTAGCTACTTCAGAGCGACTCTGCGAGACTTCCAGGTTGGGGGTAACTGCCCTCCTCTGTCTGCCCCCCACTCCTCCTGGATACGCCAAATCCCATGGGTGCTTAAGACCTTGACTGCCGAGACACTAGACATAATAGAAATTTTATTGATCGAGGCTCATGAGCCGCGTGGCCTCCAACGTGTTCTTCGTTCGTTCATTTCAGCCGAATGACGTCCACTGTTGGACAAAGGCCTCCCCCAAGTATTTCCAAAACGACTGGTCCTGCGCTGCCCGCATCCAGGCACTTCCCGCAACCTTCACCAGATCGTCGGTCCACCTAGCACCTTCAACGTATACTACTTACTAATAAAAGTATAGTATAATTCAATCTTACTCTTGTAATTAGTTATTAGCCTCCCTTTAGTTTATTTTCGTAAATCCTTAAAAAGTGTCCTTCATCTGACCAGTTTTTGAGAGGAATTTTCCTCAATTTATAATGAACTCATTTAAAAGGATCAAGTTTAAAATCTCTGGACATTAGTGAATGTAGGATGTTGTCTGTGGCACTCGCAAATTTCTAAGTACCTTTACTTGATACCTAAATTCCAAAACTGATGACTTGAAATACAATAACTATTTACAATGCTAATTGAGATTTTTGCATGCTACAGTGTTTTTAATTGGGTGAGGGTTCTTTGTTTTACTGATGGAAAATAAATTCTGAATAGGTCCAACCAAAAAGCCTTTTCATACAATTAAATTACGATTACTTTACAACAATAATAATTGGACCACACATTTCCCTACACTGATTTTACACACAAGCAATAAAATTCACACATATTGAAATTTTATTTGTACCGATAACAAAGCCCACAATACAGGTGTTAAGCAGTTTGAACTTCATGGCTATATAAAAGTGCTCGGTTTATGGTGTAAAAATACTGTAATGATATGCCCACAATAAGTAATAAACGTATTATTATACCAACTACAGGGTGTAAAATATCGCTGTGACACATTTAGCTAAATAAATAATGTATGTGTTTCGGGAAATTCAATAATATTTATTATAGTAGCAAGTCAAGCGTAAGGTATTATTATAATCTTCTTAGACATGTTGATTATAAGATAAACTGTCGAAAGGTAAGAAAAATCTGTTTTTAATTTGATATAGGTAATAAAAAATTTTTTTTTTTTACAAAAAAGCAACTTCTAGTTTCCAAAAAAAAAAACTTATTTAACTGACCAAAACGAACCACTTCTCGTAGCATAGGTAGCGTACTACATAACACTAAAAATGTGCGTCTAAATAAAAAATCTGATACTTACTTTACCGATGTTCCTTGTGCAATTCCATCGACTAAAAAACTATATAAAGGGTGCCTTCTGTCTGATATCTGTTTTTTTTTACTCTATAAATACGTCCTCATCATCTTTTCAGCCATAGGACGTCTACTACTGAACATACGCCTCCCCAAATGATATCCATAATGGCCGGTTGGTAGCCTGCATCCAGCGCCTTCCTGCTAGAAATATATACTTTTTTTTTATGCATAACAAGGCAGGTATTTGACCACAATCGCACCTGATGTTAAGTGGGATGCGGTCTAGGATGGTACATATCTGCCCTGTAAGTAAGCACTCTCGCCTTGAAAAGGCCCGGATTATAGTTTTTGGGAAAGACAGCAGCAGGCAACGAATTCCAGTCCCTATTTCCCATCCCATATTCCTATCCCATATTTACTTTATTTATTTTTTATTTTTAAATACTTTAAGAAATCTACCTCAGCATCTAAATTTCTAGACTATTCTGTCTTCGCCTTTCTAAATCCCTGCACGTAAACGCAAAATGGCACTTAATTCGAACTCGACAACCTTAACGCCATTTAAGACACACCGTATAAATAAAAAAATCGTCAAGTGGAACCTGCGATTTGATGGAAGGGTTCTGTAGGAATATAAACGACATATCTACGTAGGTCCACTGGTTGATGTAATACAAGACGTCTCTGAAGCACAGTTCTTTTTTTTTTCCTATGATGGCATGCACGGATGTTACAGTGAACCCTTTAATTGGTAAAAAGTACTTTTGCCTGAAATGTTAGATAAAGTAAAAAAAAAAGTAATATATTTTTCTCTAAAATTTTCCCAGCCACATTTTACTTGAAAATATTTTTTCAGGAAAAAATTGTATTCGACTATAGATCTAAGGCACTTTTGATGGAAAATCTATACCTAACTCTATATTTTATTCTACCGTAGCTTTTTGAAAATAAGTCCGAGTGTAAAGAAAAAATAGCGCCAAGTAACTCAATCACTACTGCCATAAGATGTACCTAACTCATTAAGATACCTCAAAAGTAAACAAGGAAAACTAGATAATTTATTAACTCTTTCAAAATCGTTATTCATAAAATTAAGCACGAGGCTTATTACAAAAAGTTAAACGCCCGTTGTCCGTTAAACCAATGTTCAACGCGTGTTTAAGTTTTTGTTTTTCTTTTAAGATCAATTAATTTCATTCTTAAAATCTCGAAAACCATTGCAATTTTCCCACGGAACCCCAAAAAGCTGGTAGCATGCGCTCCCGCGTCCAGGCACAATACTACAAGCGCATACTCTTCCTTTAGGAGACGTCGCGGGTTCGATGCCCCGTCCGAGCACGTGGTAGATCAACACCCGCGCCCGCTAGTGTTGGACCATGATTTATCTTTTATTAATCGACATTGCAAAAATACAGTAAAACGATTTACCCAAAACTTGACTATTTGTCAATCGATACGATTGCCAAAATATTAAATGGAATTTAAAGATTTAATTAGGTAGGTACTCATCCTTTTTCTTTATGTCGGGAAATGCTTTGCACAATTGACCAAATGAGGACGACAAGTGGGTTATGTGAGCCTCTCCTCGCCAATGCCTGAAGTTTATTTAAATTGTCATGAATATAACTAGTATTGTAATTAATTCCAAGCCGTTTGTAAAGTTTTATTAAGTTTCAAATTCAAATTCTTTATTTGCTTATAAATAGGGTAAGTGGTGGTTCCATCTTTTCAACACGATAACGCCATTATCATACGCCTGGACGTACCGTACTAAGACTGTCACAGAAAAATCGACCCATCCTCCTTCTATGATTTATCGATTAACCAATAAATCGATATTACTCCAACACTTGCGTACTCGCAAAAAACGAGGAACTACAGTGAATCAGCCCGACAGAAGCTAATCAGCCTTTGTAATGAATTGCTCGCGTTTTGTTTAGCTTTATGCCTTGCCGTGGGGAGAATGGGTTTTTGAACTATTTTAAGTACTGATTAATTACTTTAACTTTCGCGTTGCATGATTATTTTCAGTAAAAACTGTAATAGTACTTCGAAAAGGTTTGTCTTTTCTTACAAAATTGCTGAAATTTTACGAATCATAACATTATTCTTATGCTCACAATTTATGTATAATTCAACTCCTATAGTTGTTGCAATTCACGAAGGCGAGTGAGCTTTACCTGTGTAGTGGCTCGCTCGTGTTTGTTTTTCAAAAGTTTTGATAAACATTACACTATCGTTATGTACATGTAGTACACGTACACACTCAAGTAAACCTCACTCGCCTTCGTGAGTTGCAAGAACTATACTTATTTCCATTATTTATTACATACAGTTTTCATTTCAAATTACACTTACTTCAACATTTTTTCGAAATCATAGGAACGTAAAACTTCATGAAATATGTTGTTCATGCTTGCTGCGTTCACTTTGACCTGACTGCAGCACAGAACGCACTCAGTGTGGCAAATCCTTTCAAATCTAACATCGGGTAAAAGAAATGATAATAATAATGACTCAGACAGACTTTGGGACAATTTAATCACAATAAAAAGTTTGTTAAACTTCAAGTCAAGTGATGTGCAGATTGAGTGATTTGTGTTTGCCCGTCGCCGCTAGGCATCACCGTATTTATTAATATTCTAAACGCGAAAGTAACTCTGTCAATCGGTCTGTGTTACCTTTTCACATTCAAACCACTTACATGAAAGGTAGAGATACCTTTAGAGTTGAGGAGAGTTTGCGACCCTGGAAACAACATACAATCGTTTTTGGATGGGGAACACGCGCGCGACAAACAGAAAGCTGTGACAGAGAAATCCTCTCGCGGGCAAAGCCGCAGGCAAAAGCTAGTATTATCTAATAATGTTGACACCCTTTGACTCCAACTGGCAACATCATCCACCATCATTTGGGTCATGCAAGCCAATTCCCCAGGCATGCGCCTCGCATTCTTGCCTACCTACTATATTGCATCCGCTGTGGCTTCGTATAACTTCTTATTGGCTAACTAGCAGCTATTCAATTACTTTATTGTTAGGAAAGGGTGGAGGAAGAAGTGTATTTAGAAAGAAAGACACATTTAATACAATAGACATCACACAAATACAGGCAATAACATTGACATAACAGTGGCACATAATAATGGAAGAGTAAACTGAGCAGTGCCACCCATTCACAAACAAGATGCCCACTGCAACGGGACCCCACTCAGCATTATGCCGTGGCCCACGGTGACGAAGGCCATGGCGCTGGTTTTCAGTGTGCCCCATTTAGTTAACTAATAGAGATTTTTCAACTATTTCAATTCATCACAACAATTTAGTTAACTAAATAGAGCTTGAACTGTAGCTCCATCAGTCTTTAAGAACGTAAACGTCAAGCGGAATCTTTGTAATTGTAATGTAATGTTTGTAAAAACTTAAGTGCGATTTTCCACAAAATTAATAGTTTCATGTGCCTTCTCTGTTATATTAAACGTCGAATATTCCGGACTTAATGTATTAACCTTTTAAAATATAATTTAAACTGAAGAGCAAACGAAAAGCAAACGTTTAGCTCGCAGATTAAAAATCAGTTCTCACAATTTTATAATTTCCAAGGGTGTAATAATAAAAAATAAATTAATAAAAAAAAGATTTAACAATGAAGTTTAAATCAGGTGTCATATCACAAACAATTTTATTTAAATTTAAAACCTACCACAGCTAATTATGTTATAGCGTCCTTACAATGTTTACCTTGTAGTTCCGTCGTCCGTGCAAAAGTGGTAAGTCTGTACTTTTACATACTCTACTATAATTTTAATTTACATACATGTTTCAAGTCCTTAAAAATGCTATTCAACTGAAAATTTACATCATAACATTGAAATTTGTAATGGGTATTGAAATTTAGATTTTTGGGTTGCGTAATAGTCGTATTAAAATTAGAAATGGTAATGTGCTCGATTGAAAATCACTGATCTGCTGATTTCATTCATAAATTATTGCTAAGCCAAGGAGAATAACTTAGCATGTTGTTGTCAACAAGGGGAGACAAATTTATGGATCAAATCTTTTTTATCATTCAAAAATATATTCAATCTTCACAGAGTTGGTTTGTTGGACCTTCAAAATATTTGTACGCAAGCGAGCTGTTTACATTTGGCAGACTTCTTTGAATTACTAGAAAGATGATGAACTGAAATAGGTAATGCTCAATGATATTGATAACACATAGTCAGTATTTATCAGTTGATCAGTAATAAGAAATTGACTTTATCATCATGTAATCTTATAGCTTGGTCAAGTCGCTTTTTACTAAGAACTTAGTGCAAAGTAATTTCGATTTTAAGTGCGATCGTCCCTTCTTTCTATTCAATTATCTAAATTTTTAAAGATAGTATCTTTCAGTACATGTAGTCATGTGGAAAACTAAGTAGCATCAATTACAGTTCTTGAAGGGAAACATCCATTGTAAGAGATTTTATGGAAACCACATGGAATACATGGTGATAGCCCGTCACTTCAGCTGCTTGGAAGCTGAAAAAATAAATTGAAATCCAAGAAAACCAAACTAAGATAAAGAAAATTGATACAATTTAAAAATTATAAAATGAAATCTATTAACATGAATATCAAGTATCAAAACTCAGAAATAAAAACTGTAGAATCTAATTTGTTTTTAGGGATTAAAATTGACCAACACCTAAACTGGAAATCCCATATCGAACATATTTGTACAAAATTAAATCGATTTGTATTTGCCCTAAAAAGACTTAGGAAAACAATCTCGCAAAAAGCAGCTCTCGCCGCTTATCATGGCTATGTGTCATCTGTGCTGTTGTATGGTCTGCCTTTATGGGGTAACTCAGTTGACATGATCAGAGCTTTTAAGATGCAAAAAAAGTGTATACGTGCGGTATGTGGTGCATGGTTCCTGGAGAGTTGTAAGCCCTTGTTTCAAAGAATACGTGTATTACCTTTACCGTGTATGTATGTCCGAGAAATTTGTACTTTTGTAAAACGATATCCCAGCTATTTTAATACTCATGCTGAATCTCTAGAGAGGCACACAAGACATAAAAATAGATTATTTTATCCGAAATGCAATTCACATTTTTATGCAAGCAACGCTCCTTTAATGGCGATCAAAATCTTCAATAAACTGCCTAACAATTTTAAAGATATGCCTCTTAGGGTATTTAAAAATAACATAAATAAATGGCTTCTTGACAAATGTTATTACAGTATTGACGAGTATTTTAATGATAATTAGCGATTATTTGACATTTATTATTTGAGTAGGTATTAAAATTTGACATTGTGATCATAATTGTTGTAATTTTTATATTCTTAATTAATTTAATCAGTCAATAATATTATTGTATAACATTTGCACACCGGTACAATCCCCGGTAGAACATAATTGGAACTGACTCAGATACTGTATACCTGTATTATCATGACATTTTGTTCTGCAAATAAACTTATTTGATTTGATTTGATTTGATTTGAAAATACGTATCTATCTGTCACTCTGTAGAGTCCTACATTCATTCAAGTTTCTGTGTCACTTAACTTGAGATTTCCATAGAAATAGATTTATTGTTGAAGATGAATGTGTTTTACGACTATAACAGCCTTCCAACAAAAAATTATGAAAGAGCACAACTGTTCTCTTCCATTTTATGTAATGCAAGTGAAAATACCCTCAACTTGGAACATTCCACCAAAACGTGACTGAAATCTGAAATTTTCTAAGTCTAGATTGGTATTAGAAATCATCTATACTTAAGACTAGAGAAACTGAGCAGAGTACCGAGAAATTGTACAATTTAATAGGCTAAACAGGAGTCTAAGCGATGAGACCGGTGACAAATAGACACAGGCTAGTTGCACATAGGCCACATGAATGACAATATGGCCCCGAACGAAAGTACTTTTACTATGCACACGCGTGATGTGGGTAGCGCATCACTTGTAGACTAGCCAACATCAGAGAATCACGAAATACATAAATTAATAGCGTCAACAAAAGACGATCTAGGTATAAAATTAAAAACAAGAAAGTTCCAAACTCAAAATAGTAAACAAAAGACTACCTTTGGATATGCGAAAATGTTGAAGATTTTAGTCGTAAGATTGCATGTTTTGTTGCTTTTTTTTTCAATAATGTAACTGACCTGCCATTTAACTGGCACATTTAAAGGATATCAAATACCTATTAATTTATTTTCTGATCATGTTCCTTTTAATAGAAATGAGGTGGGATTTGCAATAAAAAGAAAGAAAAAAATCGCTTTTGCTATTCTACCGACGCAAACAAACATCAAACATTATTTATTCATGTGAATAAATTAGGGAGTGGTTATGTTTAAAGAAGCACCACACAAAGAGTCTCTCTCTTACCCTCCACTTCGAATAAAAACATTTTATATTAAAACCAGAGAGCATACTTATGGTTTCTTTGTAAGATTTCCACAAAAGCAAAGAAACAATTGTAAAATCTACTTCAGAATGGAATCATGGAAATCATCCGAGCTCCCCTACCCACTTCCTTTTCAAATACGAATATGAAATTGAAATGTACGTGCGTCTGTCACATTTTAATTTCCAAGCAGTTGTTGCATTATGATGGTCAAAGTTTTGGCAATGTGTAAAAATCAATTCGGCTCAAAGTATTCAGTATGTTGGACTTGATTTAGAGATCGTTTACGTTAGATTTAGAATAACTAAATCACGCTCTACTCTTTAATAAGGTCTGTATTACGAAGAAAAGCTCAAACTTGATTGAATTCTTGATTGTTTTCGCGAATGAAAAATCCGCCAGATGGCAATACGTAGACGCGAGGTCCAAATGCAGCATGATTGGTTATTTTTGACATGACATTGACAGATATGTCAAAATCCACCAATCACGCAGCAGTCAGACCCCACATCCACGTCCCGCCATCTAGCGGATCTTTCATTCGCGAAACCCCTCATACTTGCAACTCACGAAAGCGAGTGAGCTTTACTTGTGTGTGTACGTGTACTGTACATGCACATAAAGATAGTGTAATGTCTATCAAAACTTTTGAAACACGAACAGTAGCGATCCACCACACATGTAAAGCTCACTCGCCTTCGTGAATTGCAAAAACTATCATAGATTTAATCTTTGAATTTGTTTTGATTCTTTGAAATTCATCCGATCAAAAGGCTCAGTCTATGCTTGATTTGAGCTTCATCTGGGCTTTTTGAAAGAAAGATATATTTTTTTATTCTTACCAAGTAATAAATAATACAAAAATCATAATTTTCTTTTTCAGGCAGGTCGTGTCTTACATAACTTACATTGCACTTTTCAGTGCGTGTTTTTTCTCAGGATCTTTTCTTTTATGTTCTGAAAACGATTCTCAGGATGATATTATATCCGTATTGGAAGAATAAGGTAAGTAACATAATTTAATTATTTGTCGCTTACCTTCTTAAACAAATACATTTTATGCAAAACAGTTTGTGTGATTTCAGCAGAGTAGAATAGGACTACAACCCTTTCTTCCTGTGAATATCGTAAAAGGTGAATAAGGGACATACATGTGGACGTCAGGCCTACCAAACCTGTCTGGCTAGCACGCCGTATTCACGCCAAATCCTCCATTTGCCCCTGGTAAATTAGAGGTATTGACCTGATGATGAAGATGATCTTATAGAACTACCTATTCATAAATTCAAAGTACTGGTTAAGAAAGTCCGTAATATGAAAAGGATACTATAAGTAAACGATTATATAAATGACAAAAGTGCGTGGGTTTTACCTGCCTAGCGTGTCATGTAAACTATAAACCCATCAAAAACAATACTTGTCAAAAAAACCAAGTCTCGCAACTCAGTTGTTCTACGGTAAAAAGTTGTGAGATCCATGTAATACCAAGTCCAGTCCAGGAAATCATTAACGTTTTACATAAATATATTGACTTGGCCATCGCATCAAAACACGTGTAAATTAAATTATTTAGTGCGATGGCCAAGTCAATATATTTATGTAAAACGTTAAAGATTTCCTGGCCTGGACTTGGTATTACATGGATCTCACAACTTTTTACCGTAGAACAACTGAGTTGCGAGACTTGGTTTTTTTGACAAGTATTGTTTTTGATGGGATCTCATTTCTTTTTGTATTTTGTAGACAGCAGTTATGTATCTAGAAAACTGGACCGAAATTGAAAAATTTTACTCGACTTGGCGGTTGCACTACCGTGCCCCCAAATCTCATTTCTTTTTGTATTTTGTAGACAGCAGTTATGTATCTAGAAAACTGGACCGAAATTGAAAAAATTTACTCGACTTGGCGGTTGCACTACCGTGCCCCCAAATATTTTAGTTTTTCCTTGATTCATACACCAAACACTACTTATATTCCAAATATTAAGCTTCTAGGTCTGCTAGAAGTGCCTTAGAATTTTGATGATCGGTGAGTCAGTCAGTGAGTCAGTGAGTGACAAAATTAAGTAACTTTGACCCGTTATAATTCTTAAACTACTGGTTCAAATTGAATGAAATTTTAAATATACCGTGTCTTTACAATGCCTGCATAGCTAATGAAAATTCAGCCTTCTAGTTTTATCCACAACGAAGTTACAGGCGGTCGAAAATGGCCTGAATTGCTTCGAGAAAAGGATGGTACGGCCGTGCCGCTTTTTTGCTCGACTTGGTGGGGGCACTGCCGTGCCCCCAGATGACTGTATTTTATTGAAAAAGAGGCTGACAAAGGTAACTGAGTTTCTTCCGCCACTTCTTCTCAGCACCAGCCCATATGTTGTCCTGAAGTGGTGGTAGGGCAAGCTATATTTATTTAGGACGTGTATAAGTGCCCTGGAAAGGGCCTATGTACTGAATAAAATATTTGAATTTGAATTTGATCTATCTCCAATCAAAAAATATGATGATTCTTTATTATTTACAGTACATACCTGCATTCTCTGTGTCCGTACTATGATCTACGCGGCATGCATTGTCAGTTGGCACGCTGCCCGGGCGTGTAGTCCACTGCACCATTGACCCGCCGCGTAGGGTAGCTATGAAGGGTACCTCATAACCTGGCTGTTGCAAGGACATTGCAATGTGTTACAATCCTTATATCTTTTTGAGTAATAATGGTGCAACGCGTAAAAGGATCTATAGTACCAAACATACTCGTATCATCTCAACTGAGCTACTACTACCTATCCACATACCTTTATTTTACTGATTTTATTTATCTAAGCTCTATTTTTAACGTGTGCTGAACAGTTAGAAAGTCCTTATAGGAGTACTAAACATACCTACTTGTAACCATCTCAACTCAATTTACTTCTTTTGCCCTTAATTCTGATTAAAACTCTCTGACAAACTCTCTGGAGTTCGAATATGAAACTGAAGAATATATTTTTGACTCGAATACTTAATGCATTAAGAATACTTTCGCAAACTTAGCAAAGCTACTAGGTATTAAAACACGGTCTTATTGTTTAAAATTTCTACCGACTAATAAAAAGTTCACACGCTTTGAACAGTAGTTTTTTTAAATGACATTTCCATACTAAACGTCACTTTATACTAGCGTGTAACTTTTATAGATGACCCACGCTGAACTGTCCCACCAAACTCAATAACAGGGGGGCGCTACCATCGTTCAACTATATGGTTTCCAACATGGCAAAAATCGGAACCAGCGATCCGGTATTGACGGTGCCGCCCCACTGTCAATGTCATCGATAGGACAGTCCAGTATTTTGGAACTATATTAGTAAGGGGCAAGTCTCCAGTCGTGTTTTCCTTAAACATCAGACTCCTAAATTGTGTCCAATATTTTGCTAATTATTTGAAAGAAAGAAAAAATATTTATTTGGTATCAAAGATATTACAATACAAATATTAATATTTCGCCAAACTATTTCATGCGGCTTCTCAGAAAAGTTCAGTACAGTTTGCTACATTGTCAATGTGTTTTCTCTTCATAGTTAGCAGAAAGTAAAGTTCATTGTCTATGCGAAATGAGGGTCCACCTACTTGGCGGCACGATGCCGGCATGCCCAATGACGCCCCGGCTGCTCCCATGACATAATCTATATTATGGTGATGTGGGCTACGTGCCGCAGGTATTACAGGCTAGATTGAAAGATTGAGCTATCACGGTCAAGGATTTTCAGATTTTGTGTAGGCTTTTTAGGTAGATAGACGATATCACAACAGCATGGTGTCTTCATTGCCAAATTTGCCAATGACGCTCTGGCGATGCACTCATGACATAATCTATTATGGTGATGTGGGCTACGTGCCGAAGCCAGTGCAAGCTAGATTGAAAGATTGAGCTATCACGGTCAAGGATTTTGAAATATTTATAGTTGTTTTATGTAGATAGACGACATCACACCTGCTAAACAGCCAGCAGTTGCTTCTTCATGCCCAATGACGCCCCGACGCTGCTTCCATGACATAATTTATATTATGGTGATGTGGGCTACGTGGAAATCCTTCTGGGAGGCCTTTGCCCAGCAGTAGACGTCTTTAGGCTGAAGCGAACGAATGAACTTTAAAGAAGCAGTCTTCTTTTAAAGTAGAAGGAAAAACAGTTAAGTTAATCTCTTTATAAAATTTGGGCGCGTATCCACTGTCCAGTGGAAAAGCTATGTACGAGTAAGTTGGACTGTAGGGCGGCAGATATAAGGGGGCAATTTTTCTTAAAAACCACTGGCGGTAAATATTTAATGTGTGTTTCTCCTTTATTTCTAGGTCGAAACCATTGTGATCAGCCGTCACATAAAAGAAGAAGAAGTCTAACACACTTTCATCATCCAGCCAGCATTCCCAGCAGAATGACACTTGCTAATCGAGCAAGTTCGGGCGGATACGGCGCGCGTGCGCCGACTGCGCGCGGGCACGCGCACGGAATGACAATCGGGGCAATTATGAGACCACAGCAATTTGCCCAAACCTGGTGATGAGTCGATTTATTCGGCAGATGCGGCTGTCAAAACGGCAAGAAATTTCGGGGCATCTAAAGTAAGTCATAACGATTTAAAAAAACATTTTTACTCAATAACTTGACACAACAAGCACGTCCCATTTAATAACATTTTGACATTAACCCCACTAGTGAGTGCTTTGGGACAACATAATGATGTACTTAGGTCAGTGCTGAGAGAAGCAGTTCAAGAATCTCTGTCACCGTATTATTATTAATGCATTTTATATAATATTAATTAAGGTTGATCATAATCACATTCTGAAATCCAACGAAAATGATCTATGCCAACCTTCATAGATATTCAATACCTCACTTATTTTCCTTGAATAAACCCCATCATCTAAATACCTACATAAAATATTAAGTAATTTATTAATATTTTAAAGGACCATTTTTTAATTTTTAACCATTTATTTTTAACAAATTTTTCTCTATTTGTAGTAAAACCAAAAATCAAACAATAGACTTAAAAATTCCTAAAATAATAACCATTATCTACGAGTATAAACAAAACAACCACCAAACTACAGCAACTTAATCGTAAAACCGCGAACTAGCACAATGCACTTGTAAAAGTGCAGCAGAAGCATACAACGGCTCGTAAAGTAGGTACCGCGCGGTACATCCTGTCCTACATTCTATATTTAGCCTGGGATCTCCGGGAGCGTGGCTAGTGCTGCGGCTAACTTAGACGTTAGTACTCGATCATGACTAGGACTCGAGTATCGTCGATACTCTTGTAACAATGACTTAGGACTCGAGTACCTATCGATATTCTTACAGTTCGACCATAAGACGTTTCGTCGATACTCTTGCGACTAGTCAGTTGTTAAACTTTACTCTATATTTTTAGCCTAGGACTTTAGTACTCGATCATGACTAGGACTCGAGTAAGTATTGATATGTTCGTCCATTAAACTGGAACTGATACTTTATAATGCGATGTAAGCTGCTAACTTAGGTATTAGAATTAGTAGGTAATCGACCGTAATGACTTAGGACTCAAGTTTAATTGTCAATACTCTTGTAATTAAAAACATTCTTCTATATTTAGCCTGGGATCTCCGGGAGCGTGGCTAGTGCTGCGGCTACCTTAGACATGTACTCGATAATGACTAGGACTCGAGTATCGTCGATTCTCTTGTAACAATGACTTAGGACTCGAGTACCTATCGATATTCTTACAGTTCGACCATAAGACGTTTCGTCGATACTCTTGCGACTAGTCAGTTGTTAAACTTTACTCTATATTTAGCCTGGGACTTTAGTACTCGATCATGACTAGGACTCGAGTAAGTATTGATATGTTCGTCCATTAAACTGGAACTGATACTTTATAATGCGATGTAAGCTGCTAACTTAGGTATTAAAATTAGTAGGCCTACTCGACCGAAATGACTTAGGACTCAAGTTTAATTGTCAATACTCTTGTAATTTAACGCATTCTTCTATATTTAGCTTAGGATCTCCGGGAGCGTGGCTAGTGCAGCGGCTAACTTAGGCGTTAGTACACTCGATCATGACTAGGACTCGAGTATCGTCGATACTCTTTCGACTAGTCAGTTGTTAAACTTTACTCTATATTTAGCGGGATCTTCGGGAGCGTGGCTAGTGCTGCGGCTAACTTAGTTGGCGACTAACAAGTCCTTACTAAGTTCAAAGTACATAACTTGTCGAACTAGGCGACTGGTCAGCACTAGCGAGACTCAATTGCAGGCTATAAAACTAGCTGGGTGCGCGGACGGATCTCGACCCTTTGATTTACAGCCTGGGCAGTAACGTTAAGTAATCGTACTTAAGTACTGAGCGAGAGTTATAGTGGCTTAAATAGAAATATAGAAAGAACTTAAGAACCTGAAGAGAATATTCCACTGTCCTGCAATCATGATGAATGTAGCTGCAAACACTTCCTATCAAATTTTGTAATAATAATGTCTACCGAGTACTTTCCAAGTTTCCAAAAACAAAGTAGGTACTCGTACAAACGTGTAACTCTTGTCGACTAAGCGACTATCCAAGTCCTTACTAAGTATCCAAACAAAGTACTTGTAACTTATCGAGCTAGGCGACTGGTCAGCACTAGCG
The DNA here is from genome assembly GCF_963855985.1 of Ostrinia nubilalis. Classification (NCBI taxonomy): domain Eukaryota; kingdom Metazoa; phylum Arthropoda; class Insecta; order Lepidoptera; family Crambidae; genus Ostrinia; species Ostrinia nubilalis. The sequence goes on along the minus strand of NC_087111.1, from coordinate 7,746,575 downwards.
AGACTCAATTGCAGGCTATAAAACTAGCTGGGTGCGCGGACGGATCTCGACCCTTTGATTTACAGCCTGGGCAGTAACGTTAAGTAATCGTACTCAAGTAGGCGTTTAATGGTTCGTGTAATTGTTTATTTGGACAAATATGGTTTGATGGAATTTCAAATAAAGTTTTAGGGCTTTTTAGTTGATACGTTTATTGATAGTAGTTTAAAATTGAAGTTAATATTAATTGCTAAAGTATCATTCTAAGTTTTATGAAAGGTTTAAGGTGTAGAAAGTTTAGGTGAGAACGAAAAACCACACACCCACATTCTTACGCCATCAGAATTCTACATTATTTTTTATGAACATAAGCGATACAAAGTTCACCGCCTTCAGCTAGTATATTAAACTCAAGTAAGTAGGATATTACTCTTCACCAGAACCACTTTCCTTCGCCTTGCCATACCTATCTATCCAGAATCTGTCGAATAACTTACGAGTCTTACGACTCAACGTGAACTGCACGTCACCGAAACGAATGAGAAACGGAAACTGCGACACTTCCTAAAACTTTCCCTTCCGTGAAAACTCCATTTTCCCGGACTTGAGCGATTTTCCAGACCATTCCACGACTTGATCTGCCTCCACTCCGGTTATGTTAGTTCCTGATCAGATTAATTGGATTCGAGTACAGTCAGCGTCAAATATAGATCGTTTTATCAACGAAGACGTGCCCCACCATTCTTCCGCTAATGTTTGAGTGTTCTCGGTACACGCTAAATCATCCATGAGTGCACACGCACACTACAATAATGACGCTCGGATTGCTCGGATCAAACTCCCCCCACCCCGCGCTTCCCTCGACCAAAAATTGGTGGGGCGCGTCTTCGTGGAGGAAACGATCTATATAGTTCGTGACACCTAAAGTAGCCAATAAGTTGATTGCACAACCTTATTCCAATTGTAACAAAGACGTGTTGGGAACTTTTTGGCTACCTTGGGTTTCACGTACTATGTATTTGACGCTGAATGTACCACTAATGGAGTAAATGCTAAGTGCACATTTTCTGACACACCTCTATGTAGAGCCAACTATATCAGACTGGATTTTTTGTTGAAAAATAGCACTTATCACAACTGCTTTAGAAAGCCATGGTGTTTAGTTTGATGTGACGTTGTTCGGACATAGAGACAAGTTATTTACTAGCAATCATACTAGAGACATTTCTATTTGATATTTCTCGACGACTAATCGCTTGGCTTGATGGATAACGCACTGGAATACAGCTGTTGTTCGGATCTCTGCGAGGACATTATTTTAGTGTGTTGAACATTTTATACCCGGAATAGTCACTGTTTAAAATATTAATACTCAGAAAATTGTTTTTACTTAGAAAAAATCTAAAGGAAACTATTTTTCGTTTCAGCCAAATGACGTTCATTGCTGGACAAAGGCCTCCCCCAAGGATTTCGCAAAGACCGGTCCTGCGCCACCCGAATCCAGGTACTTCCCGCTATATGAAACTATATATTTATTTATTATACTAGCTTTTGCCCGCGGCTTCACCCGCTTGAAATTTGCGGTAAAGTTCGTCAAAAATTCATCAATTCATCAAAATCCGTTCAGTAGTTTTTGCGTAAAAGAGTACCAAACATCCAGACATCCAAAATTTCGCATTTAATTTTAAATTTCGCAATAATACTTAGTAGGATTAGCTTTTATTAAAATACAAAATATGTTTTACTAGTTCAAATATTTGGGACGTGTAGCGCCCTAAACAGGGTCTGCTAACAAAGTGTTTGAATTCGACTTTAAACATCCTATTAAATTGTGGGTTTAAAGTGAAAAACTAACAGCTATATCACAAAGGAAAAATACCCCAATATTTTCTATTATCTTCCATAACTTCCTAACTACATCTAATATTATACTAAGTTGTGCAAGCAGCATAATATCTAACTACCTCTCGCTGGAAACGTCGTCGGAACCAGGAAACGCGGTAGGAAGCGCACGCGCATTTTCCCCTTTCACTCGTTGAACTCACTTGAACTTCAGTAGATCGTGGAAAACTCTAGAGCTGTTTGTATACGTCGTAGGAGCAGTTTTATTATTTATTTGTAATTAGTAGTAGGTATGTAATTATTACCTGATGAACATGTAGGAAGTTCTCTCATAAAAAACGTATTACTTAAAAATAGCAGCCTTAAAATTGTTATTAGCACACCAAGGCAGAGTTGCACCACCTAACTTTAGCCGTGACTATAACGATGACCGGTATTTTTTGTATAGAATTTGACAGATTTTCGTTTTCAAAGTTAAAGTAAGATGGTGCAACCCTATAACGATAGTAGGGTCAAGATACTTTATCGTATGTTTAGGAACTTTTCATAGTGATTTCTTTATAATAAGTAACTACCTAACTTCTAAATCTAAATTTAAAAAATGTAATTTTACTTTCCTAGTTACACAATATTAGCAGTAAAAATACATTGTTGTACGAATGTTACAAATTCTTGAGGTAAATACAGGAAATAATACAGAAATGCTTATCGTTGGCTAAATATTCTACAGACTTTTTTATTTACCTCAAAAAGCAAGTTTGCTATTGAATTTAGGTCTACTACTATTAATACTAACTCACGACACCTTGGACGAATAAACCACTGGACGCGTAACGAGTGACGTTTTCGTCTTTACCCCGCTAGCACTTACCAAGGCTAAATTAGCCATGGTAAATATTGTCAGGTTGTCACTTTGTCAGTATGACGCGAGCTCTCGAAGAGTAAAAATATCACGAAAAATGGGTAAATGCGCCGTACTTTATTGCAAAAATTATTCCGGTCACACAAGAAATGTTTCTTATCACGCGTAAGTACATTTTAAATCTATTATAGTAGCAATTTTTTCGTAAAATAAATAAAATTTGATATGTAAACAAAATATGATTTCGTCATTTTAAAAAGTACTCATTGTACATGTAAATGCTTAAAACATGTAGCATATTTAATTTGGTTGTATTATAGGTTTCATTCATTCATTCACATCTCATTTTTTATGACGTAAAGGGCTTGAAAAATGTCGATAAGTTTATCGATATACCAAACAAACTGAAACTGAAATTATTCAAATTAATTTTAGATTTCCAGTGGATCCAAATAGAAGGAGAAAGTGGGTAGAGGCAGTCAGAAGACAAAATACGTGGATTCCAACTAAAAACCACTGCATTTGTAGCATTCATTTTGCGGAAGAATGCTACAATGCCAATTCTACGAAACAGATAAAACTGCACAAAGATTCTACACCTACATTGAATTTGCCAAAATTTGTAAGTACAATCATTATCAAATTTTATTAGATATTTTATCTTAAAAGTCAACTAATTCACCAAAATATCAGTAGACACAAAACATTTATGGTTCAAATTGTGTAACTGGTATGGTTCAAAAGATAAGGAGACAAATAATTTCCCTAAAGGGCTACCTTTTTTAGGGTTCCGTAGTCCTGACAAGGAACCCTTATAGTATTGCTATGTCTGTCTGTCCGAGGTTTTGCTTGGAAACTATTGGCACTAGAGAGCTGTAATTTTGTGGAGGTATGAATATTAATCACGCCGATAAAACAGTAAAATAAAATTTTGAAACAAAAAAATATTAGGGTAGCTAGTTGCTTTACATCTAGGGGTAGGTACATGTAAAGTGGGGGTGAATTTTTTTTATCTTCTACCTCATCGTGTGGGATGTCGTTGGACAGGTCTTTTAAAATTGCTTAGGGGTTTCTAAGGCTATTTTTTCATTTAGAGATCTGTTTGCAAATTATTAAAGTTTAAAGTGCCAATTTTTTTTCGAGTCCCCTCTAAAAACTAAACCGTTAGCTTGAAAAATCTGGGAAAATTCATAATAATAATTATTTCATTATTATGAAAATTTATTTTATGAACTTTCAAGGAAAACTATAACGGTTAAGATACATCAGTTAGTTTAGGAGTAATAGTCGTTTGACTCATGTATTATACTTAACTAATAAAAATTCCTTAGAAGAAAATACAAAAAGTTACTTTAGATGAAGTAGGTAATTGCTTGTTTCTAAAATATATTGTGTTAACGACGGACAACAACTACGGAACCCTACATTACGCGTGGCCCCCGCCCGACACGCACTTGGTCGGTTTTTTTTAAATTATCTTTGACATTCATAAGTGCCAAAACACAAATATGAATAAAATATTTATGATTTTGATAGATTTTTTGTTTTGATAATTTTAGTCACATGAAACAAAAGATGATGAGATCGACATAGATGGAACATACAAAACAAGCAGACCAGTAAATAATAATTACACCTTTTTTGAAATATGTTGTACATCAAAATACTGGTCAAATTTGAATAAAATATTTTTGATGTTGATTGATGTTTTGGCTTTATTTTAGTCACATGAAACAAAAGATGATGAGATCCACACAGACTTCTTTCTGAATCTCAGACATTTAGACCTCATTATTCAGGAGGAAGCATAAGCACCCACTCTAAGACTTAAAGGAAACGATCTATGAAAGCAAAACAAGGAGACAGGATATTCCGCGATTCTGCACAAAACCCTAAAAGAAATACCCCTCATCAACAGGATAGGTACCCTGTGTACACATCTTCGACCAAAGATAATATCCAGCTTACAGCGGAAACGCGAAATTGCTCTGGAATCAATGAAGTTAGGATATACCGACGTCTTCAAAACCGAAATAAGTACTGGGAGGTCTTCTCGAATGACCTAAACATAAGAATATCAACAACATTAGATAAGAATTAAATAATCTCAGATAGTGCATCGGTACTGCAAGCGCTACAAAGCAATACATTGTCATAATGTTATCAAATTGTGTTTCATGAAATGTATAGAAATAGGCTATTGATGAAACTTTTGTCCGTGACGTGAGACAGATTATAACATTTGTTGAGACCAAAAGCTAGTTAGCAGTCGATCGTAACAGAATATTACTTGTTTATTGCTTTACGAATTTGATAATGATAACACAGCAAAAAAATATTTCACCTAGTTACCTACCTATATGAATAATTTGTAATATTATTTGTACCTATGATTTACCAATGGCACTATAATAAACACGATACAATAATTAATTATAGTCTTTCAATTAAAGAAACTTTTAATATTAAATCAATCCATAATTCATTTATCTCGTTAGGTTCATTCATTCATTCATTTACATAACTATCGATAAAAATTTACGATCTTTTCCCAGCACTAAATGTCATTATTTGACAATTGTCAAACCTCTCCCCCCGCAAAAAGTGGTTGATCGTGTTTCCTTAGAAATCTTGTAGGTTTCGTGTCCAGTGGTTTATTCGTCCAAGCACGACACCCACGCCGTAATGGCTCTTCGACTTAGCGAATCGACGTCAAAACATCACACTAATGTTTTCCTCAAACAGTGCTGCCCTCTTTTTGAAAGTGGTGCTTAAACATCCTTTGTGTCTGACACAGATAAACACGGAAAAGATTTTGGCCAATTTGCATTTTAAAAGCCTAAATTAGCACGTTGAATCATCAGAAAAATGTGGAGCGATGACCGACCTGAAGAATGCCAAAGGATTTAGGCACTTTTCGTAACTTTAGACTGACGTTAACAATGGGCTGTTTATGTAGGTATCTAGTCATTCTAGCTTTTGCCTGCTATTTGCTATGCCTACGTTACTTCTTCTTCTTATCGTGTCGACAACAAACGTACACAGTGTCAGCCCAAAACTCCGCTACAAGAGTGGCGTTGTCAGCAGCATTCATTAAATCCTCCTGCGTGTAGTTGCTCAGGCACTCAGGGCACGACATCATGTGCTTCTTCATCGACTGGGGAACAAAACCGCACCGATTATTTGATGGGTCAAACATGGAGTGCCTATATGTGTTACTGTTTTGAGATTATTCGTTACACACATACAAAAGTACAAATCTTTCCTGTAATATTAGTACGATTTGAGAAACATAATACATATCTTTAACTAGCGACCCGCCCCGGCTGCGCTTTAGTTCAGTACCTACATAATAAACCTTATCATCACTCTATCTTATTTTATATTAGAATCACTCTATCTTTTGCTGAAAACTGCATTCAATTAAGTTGCAGTAGTTTAAAAGATCTAAGCGCACAGACTGCGGGAGTGACTTTATCCTATACTTACTATGTACCTAAAGATGCAGGTATTCTTTACTGATCAACCTTTGAGTAAATTATCGTACTTACAAAATTGACAGTTTCTTTTGACCCAGACTAACACAATAAGAGTTGTATGAGCAAAATGATATGGTGTTTTATACTCAGTTTTGAGAAATCGGTAATTTACTCGGTTGATTATTCAGTACTAAAAGAGTACAAATTCCAGAACTGAGATAAAGTAAATTGATCCATATGATATAGCTGATAAGGTAGTTGATTCTGGCAATGGATTGACCCTTTATGAGCTGTCAAAAAAGCGATTCCCCTTACATTTTAAGAAGTAATAGAAAACTTTGATATCATTGATATTTGGTAACACAATTAAATTATTAGAACTAAGTAGGTATTATTAGTACAATTTTATGAATCAAATCAGAAAACATGTCTCAAGCTTGATATAAATAAATAAATAATAATAATAAATAAATAAATATTGGACAATCTCACACAGCGCCATCTAGCCCCAAAGTAAGCAATTAATATGCTTGTGTTATGGGTGCTAGCTTAACGGATATACTACTTATATACTTTTTTTTTAAATACATACATATTATACATAGTAACACCCAGACCCGTCACAGAAAATAAAATTCATCATTATTATTCTCAGTGACTATCCCAGCAAATGTACAGTTGATACCTACTTCTAAAACTCATAAAAATCATTTATTTATGCAAGTAGGCTTTTAAAAAGCTCTTTTACACGTCCCAGTTAATCCTGCCATTGCTTCAGGACAATAAATGAGCCAGTGCTGAGAAGAAGCAACGCAAGAAACTCAGTCACTATTGTCAGGAATGGAGGCCGCGTACCGGAAAACGCAGCGTGGGACGTCCACCTACAAGGTGGACCGACGACATCGTAAAGGTAGCAGGGAAGCGTTGGACGCAGGCCGCTACCAATCGATCAACGTGGAAAGCATTGGGGGAGGCCAATGTTCAACAGTGGACGTCCTATGGCTGAAATGATGATGTCAGCCTCTTTTTCAAGCTAAAGAAGCCAGCTACATCAAAATATTGGGTAGGTACCTATATGGCATTCTATTGATCAAGTCAAATTGAAATTGTAAATGCATTCTGACGATCTTCAACTTTGGGAATCCCTAACTCCCTTAACATTTGCTGCAGACCAGCCTCATAATTATTAAACATATTTAAACATGTTATTGCATTTCATACAACTTTCTTATGTTAATATGAATAGAGAACGCCCATTCAACCGTAAACAATCACCTCAATGCTTCCTGGACATTACACATGCACAATGGTTTACGTCCAAGAAACTTTGGGACAAAATGTCCAAGATTTTTTCTACCAGAAGGGTTGCGATTCCTCAGGGATTATCTTTTCTGGAAGTTAGCGCCGCTTTCTTCAATTTTTTCACTTGCTTGGTACAATTGTTGCAATGCATGACGGATATTGCGGGAATGGTAAGAATATTTGCTAATGTATTCAAAATTATGGGTTTTGTTGCTTTGTAATGCCTCTCGTTGTCATGAATGGCCATAAATCTAGCTTCCGCTTGTATTTGGCCTGTCATAGACAAAGTTATGTGAAGTTATGCGTGTCTAATTTGAACTTTTTTTTTGGGATGTAAAAAAAATCATGATGAAGAGCTGAAACAAGGAATTTATTTATTAATGCAGTGCCCTAAAATACCCATCTATCCTATATCAAATGTGTGGTTGTGTTTAAATACCTATTAATATACTCACATTAGATAATAAGATATAAGGGTCTAATATAATACAAAAAATTAAATAATAAATTGACAATCACACTGAATAGTACCTCAACTACCTCAGTAGCAGTCCGCCTAACAAAACACTTCAACAAAGCAAAAGAATGGAATAAGTAGTCGCAGTAATCCGTGTAATCCCTTAAATAAATTTGCCAAGGATCCACTTCAAAGTTATTCTTTAACCACCACCCAAGATCTTAAGTCTTTCGCAATGCTCGTCCACTTTTGCACCACTAATCTTCATTGAATAGGTTTTGAACGACATTTTTCTGTTAAATAACGCGTGTAATAACCATTTTGGGTGGCATTTATTGTGCATTTTGTCCGTGATTTGTCATTTTTGCAACTCTGTGCGATACTGCGTAAAGTAATTATGGATTTTCGAAAAAAATATTTGTCCATGACTGAGTTTGTGTAACCACTGGGCGGTTCTACATCTATGGCAATGTTAAGAGTTGAAGAAAAAGATTTGAAATGAATAAGCTCTTTTGGGCGCCATATTTTCTACTAGGGATCTCTTTATACTTTTTCTGTGTAAACTTTGGACTAGGCCTCTGTAAGATCACATACGTCTGTAGCTTGTATAGAATTTTTAAATCGGTTTTCGTACATTAAAATTAACTACTACATATTTCTCCGAAAGCACTCAAGCTTTTTTTTCACAACGATGAAGCTCTTGGCCTGCATCTCACATGATGGAAAGTAATGATCAGGTCGAAGGTGGAAGTTTTTTCTGTCTTGAACAGTAGTAGGTAACTACATTTTCAGAAGTTAACTTTTATGGCCAAATACGAGTAGATACAAATCATACTTTTTATGAGACGATCATAACATGCAAAATCCTCCCACGCAAGTATGACTAACGTCGGAATCGCTACTAAAAGATCCAAAAAACAAACAGATACTTGATGCCATCTTAACCCGAAATAAAAATACTAAACACAAACTCGTCGCTACTTAGGTACACTTACATTGGCACCATTGACATAAACTAAAATCGCACGTTATTAACGATTTTTAAATTGATTTCGACTCATTCGATATGAATGCAGCGCGCGCGCGTTTTGTTTTTATTACATCTGCAGTCTTGAAATTTTGGAAACTAACCTTTGTTCCTCACACATACAGTATACATCAACTGCATTTATTAAGTATGTTTGAACTTGTTTGTGCATTTATGATAATCGAATATGCTTTTTATGCCGCGGTGATAGGCGTGTCATCGTTTTTGTGGTGCATTTGAATCATTTGGGATGCAAAAGATGCTGAAAGATTCAACTTACACAAGATGCGTCCTGCTGAATAACAAACACGACTCTGAAAGTCAATTTTGAAGAATAAACGATAAAAAAGGCATAGACGAGTTCTATGGCCTTTTGGTCGATGCGTATTACTGAAGGCCAAATCTCGATTCAGTTTCAAGTTTTTATTGAGGATTTTGTTTTGTTTACTGAATTTTTACATTTCATTGAAATATTTTGTTTAGTGAATTAAAGAACTGCTAGTCCGTTTAGAATTTGTAATTTGTCAAGACAAGATCTGGAAACTGGAAACGTTTACTGGAAAAGTTTGAATCTCTGAAAAAACTGAAAGTCATTATCTATGGTATTTATTACTACCGTCGCAAATTATTCCATTTATTGTCAATTAGACTTTGGACAAGACTTCGTCCGTTAGGGTAATTGGTTTTAAGATAAAAATCGATTTTGATTTGTTTTCGAGACATTTCTTCCGCTACCAATCGATCAACATGGAAATCATTGGGGGAGGCCTATTATTATTATTATTGGTTTTGGGCCTTCATTTGCGCCATCTCGACCAGGTTTGATCTATTGTGGCAGCCCTTGTCTTTAGAGTTCACTGCTTAGTCCCGTTGAGTCTATAAATTTCCAGATTCTTTGGAGCGTGATATCTGCTATCTCATCCGGGTGCATGATGTGTCGCCCGAGATGGATACTTCTTTTGCTCATAAGCGGGCCGCATGAGCAAAGAACATGCATGGCCGTTTCTTCTTCTGTGTGGCAGAATCTGCACAGAGTTTCCTCAGTCATGTTCATGTTTGATTTGTGTTTGTTTAGTTTGCAGTGGCCGGTTAGTATTCTAGTCACTGCACAGGCTTTGTATCTTTTGAACTTTAGCAGTTCCTTAGTTACTTTGTTGCTATATATATGGGGGAGGCCTATGTTCAGCAGTGGACGTCCTATGGATGAAATTATGATGATGATGAGACATTTCTCACAGGCCTTAACATATTTTGTGCCTTAACTTAGCATTTTACTCTTGCGCTGCTTCTTTCTCAGCACTGTCCCATTAATTGTCTCGAAGCAGGGTTTAAGTACCTAATACTGGGACGTCTAGCGCTTTTTAAAAGCCTATCTGCAGAAAATAAAAGTACATTAATTACTTTTATGACTTTAAACACAGTATTGACTGGATTTATTTTATTTATTTTTTATTTACAACGAGGAAGCTCTTGGCCTATATCTCACCTGATGGTAAGTGATGATCAGGCCGAGGGTGGAAGCGAGCTTCACCCGGAATCCTCAACCACGGAGGAACTGGCTATCTTACCTCTAACTGTCGGAACACAACAATGCTGTTAATATTGTTGTTATGGCTGGCGACAGACTTAGGTAAGATGGTGGTATGTGATTTATCCTTTAGATAGCCCTAAAGGTGTGAGCTCTTACAGACTAGCTTAGCATGTGGCATGTAAAACTTTGTAAATCAGCGCATAGGTGATCCATCACAGCGTGCACCGCTCGTGTCTGATTGTCCGCACTCGTGTCCGATCCTTGCATCTTGCTCCACCGGTGGTCACCGCCGCACCTTGCCTTGTCGATGTTTTGCGACACATCCGTGGTTTTTGTGTGCTAGTGATGCTCATGTTCGAGTTAGAACGTTGATACTTACGTTACCTTGATTGGATAAGCACTTACACGGCAGATAATATTATATACCTAGACATCGAGCATCCACATCAGGTGCGATTGCGGTCTAATTCCTGCCTTGTTCTGCATAAATAAAAAAACTTAAGTACCGATCAATAATTCGATGTAATTCACTGCAGTAATCAAATAATTAAAAAATACAAACAAACATACAGATGACGAGAAAATAACTAATTTCGAAATCTGAAAAAAGCAATCACAGTAATGATTTTCAAATACGTATGTGAAAAGGAGATATTTTGTAGTCATTGATGAGGCGACATATTATTGTTAGTATGAAAAGAAGTTATTTAGGGGCATTTCCAGAGCCTACCAGAACAGCTTCAAGCACTTTTGACGATTCATCTCGGGGTCTGGAAACCTTAACGGTTGTTGTATCGTCTTCAATTAAAACCATTTTGATATCGAAATATCGATACTATTATCACATCAGTGTCTCAACACTACCATCTCCACCTCAAGCCCACTTATTCACAACTAATTGTCGAAAAAAGTCTTGTTCGCAAATGTCCGAATGGGTTGAGCTAATCCGCATTATTATGGTGTAGTCTATGGTCATGGACAATAGTTATCCGGACGCTTGACCACATTGTCGACTACAGATATGACGGATCGGGCGAAGGATTCAGGTATAGGTGGAATGAAGTACTGTCGGTAAATTTTATGTCTACACTAATATTATAAAACAGGATAGATTTAATTGTTTCTTTGTGGTTTATAAATTACTGACATCTTCTAGAGACCCTTATTTTTTACCAAAAGCTGTAAATTTTTATATCGTTAATAATACCTATTTTATATTAATAATTTTATATCGATAATTTTGCGTTAATAGTGAGCCCATTTCAGGTCTAACGTTTCCAACTTATCAAAAATTATTTAGCAATTAATGAAATATAAACTTATACAGAACAAACGACCCTATAGTACGAGTAGATAATGCAAAATTGTAACTTATAGAATAAGTAAAATGAGTATTGTAAATCGCGCTAGCCAGTTATGTATTTACAGGTATTTTTTTGTATCTATAGTAACCACTATTTTTATTGTGCTAGCCATAATATTATTACAGAAACTAGGAATATGGAATAATTCCAACTCCCAAAACCATTTTTCTCACCCTAGCAGTACTTTCTCGCAGCTGACCAAGTCGCCTCGTGCGGGCTACTCTTACGCCGATTTGCGAATTACATCGACGCAGCTTTAGCATGCGCCGACGCAGCACCGTGGATTTTATACAGGGTGTTCACAAACCCAGGCGTATTTAATTTCAACACTACATCGTTATTTTACCTGTACTTATCTATATTTTAATACTTTCGAAATTGATCCAAAGCTGCATTTTCATAATTGAAGTTACCTAAATCTTTCGTGAGAACCAAAAACCGCGCGTTGTATTGTTTCTGTTAATGTCAATGTTATCTCTATCTAGTTTTTTTTGTCATAACTTCTAGCTGACAAACGTAGGATAAATGTTAACCTACGCTCGTCAGCTGACAAGCTAGCTACTTCTAGCTAGAAGTTACAACTGGGATGCAATTTGTAACTTCTGGTGAACAATAGGTATAAATAAAACTGGCACCATTCAATTCAATTGTATTTTCACCTCTTAATACTCAGTTACACATTCGTCCTTATCAATTAAAAGATTGGACAAAAAAGTACCTATACTTTGAGAAATCAAACAAGTAACCATGAAATCCAAATCAAAAATATCAATTAATCAAAACCACTTAAACCGAACACCATGTAAATTCAAATTCAAAAGTACATCGGTCATTCATGTCCATCCATTTTTTGCACCTTCATCTCAGCACTGGCCTAATTTCTCTGTCTTATCTCTCTCGAAATAGGGTTCAAAATGCAATTTAAAACTGCAGGCTGCATTATACAGTCCTTATGAAGTGTTACAATAGGATTATATGCACAATAAACTCGGAAGAGTGTTAAGAGGCTGGACACCGCTTTGTGTAACAAATGGCACTCGTACTGACAAAATTGTTAGTTTTGTTAGTTAAAATATCATTAATAACGTTGTAAATGGGGCTTTTATTGGTGCGGTGTTTGGAAATATGCGGGGGTAAGAAAATATTAACTTTTTGGTATATGACGTGACGACGATGACGTGCATTTTTAACCGACTTCAACAAAAAGGTTCTTAATTCGGTTGGTTTCATAGTGACGACTTTTGTTTTAAACAGAATGTGAAGCTTGTGTTAGCAGTTAATGAGGGCTATCGTTTTTATACTTAACAGTTGGCACCCCTGGCGATTGACAGGACCTTACTCTACAGTGGCGCCATCTTGATGAGTGCAAATGCGATAGTCTTCCTACCACTTTAGCGCTCACCAGTTGGTGCCACTGTCTTCGCAACTAGCAAGTGACAGGACCTTACTCTACAGTGGCGCCATCTTGATGAGTGCAAATGCGATAGTCTTCCTACCACTTTAGCGCTCACCAGTTGGTGCCACTGTCTTCGCAACTAGCAAGTGACAGGACCTTACTCTACAGTGGCGCTAACTGGTGAGCGCTAAAACGATAGCCCTCATTAAAGGATACCGACTTATTTTTCGTGTTTTTTTTTCATGTATTTTTATAAAAATCCATTCGTGCGTTTTTTAAATGTCTTTCTATCACGCGGTGATCTTATTTTTAACCTTCAAAAAGCTTTAATGTTCTTTTGCATCTTAAAAAAATAATAATATTATATTCTTGTAACCTTACGCCCCCCGTATTTACAAACATTACTATGAGGTCTTAAAGTGCTCGTGGACGCACAGGGTGATACATGAACCAATCACAGAGCTTATTCAACGCTGTGCGTTCAATTTGATGCTTCACTTAAGAAAGCATCGTTTATGACTGCGACTCGACTTTTCATCGTATTACAAGGTTATGGTAAATTTAAAAACAAACCATAAAATCAATAAAAACATGTATTCAAAGAGCAATGTAAAGTATACACGTGGTGTCATATCGGTCCTCGCTGAAAAACACACGCGTGTGTGATGAAACTATGTAGGTATTACATGCACATATCTATTTGACAGGGCCACAGACGCACGCTCTTATGTTGTTTTGTTTCGATTTTCATTTGTTATTCAGTCTCATATCGTGTCGAAATAATGGCACCGAATGACGTCATGAGTTACGCGATTGAGCTTTGAATTTCATTTGTTCTAAGCGTTTATTTTTTTCAGTTTGCGACTTCGCAAGCACTTTTTTTTTTAATCTTGATTTTAATAATTGTCTTATTATTATTTAAAGCTATTGAGCCAGCAGTATCATTTAAAAGAGCTCCAAAACTACTTTTACTTACCTACTTATTTTCAAAATCTTTTACGTTAATACCTAGTTGACGTCACTGAAAACAATAGGTACTCAGCTTTGATGTAAATCAAGCAAAAGTATAAAACCTTGTATCTTTTTATTTCTCCATCCAATTTCAATGCTTATTATACAGATCGTCTTCAACTTACCTCGTAACAATTGTTTAACTCATACTTGGTCCCTTTTCTTAGACGTTACCTAAATTTTTGTCCTTGAATATATTGGGTCCAGGTCGAGGCAATTTACAAAATGGATTCCAGTTCTTCTAATTCGATGTTGATTTCCAATGTTGATGAATCCCTAATTTCAGACATCCATAACATTTTCATATTAAACTAGATCACGTTTCCAATTTTCATATTACCACACGATTTCGAAAAGATCTGCATATTTAACTCTGTTTAATGTATGCCATATGTATGACATTGAAAAAAAATACAACAGTGTTGTCATCAATTTGTTTTTGAAAGAAAGAAAGAAAGAAAAAATATTTATTTTTCTCGAAAGCACTAAGCAAAAACGGTTGTGTAAAAATACAATGGACTAAAAATGTTGATAATATATGAATAAATTGCTCCTACTTGCTTCTAAGTACTTTATGACCGCAATTTCAAAATCAAACTGAGGTTGTGTTTTGATAAACATAATTTAATAGAAATATACGTAATTTCATAAGTGTTACGTAAAATTTAAACGTTTTTGATTCCCATTACCATGCAATTACGCTCGTCCTCAAAATTTTATTCCATTGTTACCACATCAGTAAATAATGTGATAAACTGTAGCATTTTTAACCACAATAAAATGGATGTTTGTAGCATTATAGCATTATAGAGTAAGTAAGTATAAGACACCACTAGTCAACTGAAATACTTTTTACAAGCTGAAAAAAACACTGTGTCTCTATACATTACTTCGTATGGAAATATGCAAGTTTGACGTCACCCTACGACGAATAATTTTGATTTAATATCAAATAAAAGTAGAATTTAAACGAATATGAGCCAGATTTTCATACATAATTTTGAATTGATGTTTATGAGTTAGGTAAAAGAATTGTTTTCGAATAGAGTCCCATTCCTTATTACATAATGTGTCTATTTACATTTTAAGGGTAGTGGTAGGGTAGCTTTTAGGAGTACGTGATTAATATGACGTTCCTTATTTATTGAAATAACGTATAAAATAACATATAAAATGTTGTCCTTGACCGGTCTGGACGCGATAGTCAGACATACTTGCTAATACAATGACAAGGGACTTCCAAGATTGCTTATTTTATTTATTTTTTTACCCTCGTTCTTCCAGTTTTTCAATTAACCAGAAAAAAACTCCTAAAAAATTCGGATTTGACCGTCAGTAGCGAAATTTAAATTTGAAATTTGAATTTATTTTGCAAACGAATGCATATTGTTAATTCAGAAGCGTAATATGGCGGTGTGCTAGGCGTATATTATAATTGCATAATCACTAATTTGAATTTGTAACTTGAAACTGGCAGAAAAACACTATACTAGGAGAAGGACTTAAGTTTGCTCGGATTATGCGAGCTAGTTTTGTCACTTGATATTTCATATGCAATTCTAACGAAATGTTGAGAGACCTGTGGTAGAGACTGTTCAATATTCTTACGCCCGTATTCACAAACGATGCTTGCTTAAGTGAAGCAGCAAATCGGACGCACAGCGTTGAATAGAGCTCTATGATTGTTTCGTGTGAGGACTGAGACCTCATAGTAATGTTTGTGAATACGGGCGTTAATTGAGTACACTTTAAATAAAATGAATATAGTGAAAGATTCCAATTGGAAAAACATTATTCTTATTAGCCCATCCATATAGGTAGGTAGGTAGTAGGTTTGTTGGCATAATTTTGTCCCTCAGTCATCTTTCACAATGTCCATGGGAAGGGTCCATATGACACAAGAATCCACTTGACATACAATCGGTTGTACTTAATAAACATAAATACAAAGTTTGATCTAAATCGATAAAGCAGTTGGTAAGAGTAGTAAACACACTGACTTACGAAGATGGGATGTTACAAATATTTTTCCTTTTATAGTGTAACAATTATTCATATAAGAACCCGCTTTGTATATTTTGAGAAAGACACGTACCTATATTATAAAAAAAAATGATAATTTACTTTTTAAATATTCAAGTATGCCAACATGTTATTTACAGAAATATAATTTAAGTGAAACATACAAACGTGACTTTTATATTAAGCATACCTATGTTTATATTAATCTAAAATAACGTTAAATTAAATTACAATTAATATTTAAACTTGTAACGTAAATGTCTCAAGCTTTAGTTTTTCTTAATGTTAAACTTATGCGTCGTAGATCCGTAGCACCCTGCTACGAAAATATTTTGAAACATTGAAGGAATACTGAAATATCATTAAAATAACCAATAATGAAAATAAAATACGATAAAAATTAAAAGGTAATTTTCAAATTATTATTGATTGATTTTTTTATGCATAACAAGGCAGGTATTTGACCACAATCGAACTTGGTGTTAATTGGATTGCAGTCTAGGATGGTACATATCTGCCTTGTAAGTGCCTATTCACTCTCGCCTTGAAAAGGTGAAAGAAGAAGGTAGCTAGGTAGAAATATGTTGAAGATATAATAACAAAGTTTGTTGTAATGAATATAAAGTGGAAACTTTCAAAGTTTCCAATTCAGAAGTTTCAGGATCTCTAGCCAATGAAGTTTTCATGTGACAAAAACAAAAGTTGTTTCCTTTTCTAAGATTTTATTTATAAGCGATTGAACTTTTATAAGACTTATAAGAACTTTTATAAGATAGTATTTACTTCTCTAAGATTTTCGTTAAATCCGTTCTGCTCTATGGGTGTGAAACGTGGAAGGTCACCAAGGTTATCTCGCACCAGCTGCAGGTCTTCATCAACCGCTGCCTTCGCCGAATTCTCGGCATATACTGGCCCGAGAAAATCTCCAACGTCGAGCTATTGGAACGCTGCCACGAAATTCCGATCGACCAGCAGATCAAGCGCCGCAAGTGGAACTGGATTGGCCACACTCTCCGAAGGGACCCCGATCACATCCCTAAGCAGGCTCTGGATTGGAATCCCCAAGGAAAACGCAAACGTGGTCGACCCAGGCAAACTTGGCGGCGCACTGTAGCGGACGAGGCGAAGAAGATCGGCAAGACCTGGAGCGAGATCAAGCGAGAAGCTCAAGACCGAACGAGATGGAGGACTGTTGTGGACGCCCTCTGCCCCATCTAGGGGACATAGGACCATAAGTCAAGTAAGTCAAGTAAGATTTTCTCATTACCACGAGAAAAAAGTGAAAAATTCTAATTACGTCGCTATGACTATCTAACGAGGCAGTGTGCCTTATAATGCACATATAGAGAACGCCTCCCTTGCGATTACCAAGTCAATCGTATGAATATATGCAAGTCCGAACAAACAAACGGAAACATACCTACGTTGTATATTATATGCCTAGAGTTCTGCCTATTTACCCGACTACAGAAAGCAAGGGTTAGGATTTAGCAGTCCAGTATGCATGTTCTTCCGTAGCGTATTCATTCCATTTTGGTGAATATCGTCATCATTATCATCATCATTTCAGCCATAGGACGTCCATTGCTGAACATAGGCCTCCCCCAATGATTTTCACAAGGGCCGGTTGGTGGCGGCCTGCATCCAGCGCCTTCCCGCTACCTTTATGAGGTCGTCGGTCCTCCTTGTTGTCTCCATTCCAGAATCTTGCTGTCCCATTTTGGTAAATAATATGTCAATTAATTCTTTATTATGGCCCAGGTAACATAGGTATAGAAGTACAGATATTTCAGTTGTGAAAAAGAAAATGTCTAACTTTTGAGCTTTAAATTCTTCATAGAAGCAGTAATTTTCATTTCTGATGCTGAAACCCAAGAAAGCTTTTATGCAAAAGTATCAAAACTTTCCAATGATGCAATACGTTTTAGTTCTATTAATGAGTTGGAAAGATGACCCCATTAGTAATGATATTTTTTTAAATTATGTATGGAAATATTAGGCATTTCCCAATTAAAGATTTTCGAATTTTTACTTTTTCAAGTCAACTGACGTGATTTGCCTAAATACATAGTTTAAGTATGTACTTTGAATTTTGCGAAGACTACAGTCATGACATATTTGAAGAAGCTTATTGGAATTCTGTAAAATGATATTATTATACGACTAGATTTTGCCCGCGGCTTCACCCGCGTGAAATTTAGTTTGTCACATATCGTCATAAATTATAGCCTATAATATGTTATTCTGGGTTACAAACAATAATACTGTAAAGTTTCATCAAAATCCGTTCAGTAGTTTTTGCGTGAAAGAGTAACAAACATCCAGACATCCACACAAACTTTCGCATTTATAATATTAATAGGAAATGTTATGCGTAGTTATACAGTTTTTCAAACAAAAGTTCGATGACACCACAACAAAACTGACTACAAATTTTAATCCAAGGTTTCCACAAACAAATTATTCAATTATGACTAGCCAATGCCCCATATATTTGTATATTGTAATAATGCAATACTAATTCGATTATGCGTTAGCGCATGACATGAATACGTTGAGTAAAGGACATAGCACACTTATCAACCCGGAAAGCGATCGTAACCGTATAAACTCGTAGCGGTCAGTATTCTTTGCATGAAACCACAGAATAATAATAAGTACTACGTACAGAAGGTTTACTTCGCGAAGGTATTTAAAAAAATGTATGCTCAATGTCATTAACGATATGGTGTAATTTAGCTTGCCTCAAGAGTTAAGCACCATTTTGTTGACAAACGTCATTGATCGGTACTGCGCCGAAGCCATAGGGCTGACTTCGGTAAAATGATGTATGACATGAGGTGCCAAACTGCAGAAAATGGCGGAGGAAATACATGATTATGCATGAAATATCATGAATAATATTAACCACTTATTTACCTCTCAGTGTCTTCAGGCAACTTAAAAAAGTACATTCTGTGTTTTTATTGTTATTTAGGCAATTTTTTAAATACTGCACAGTATTTAGTACACCATTTTCTTTATTATTTTCCATCATACACAAGAATATGTGAGGCCTTGTCGAATAGTAATCCTGTAGGGTGCCATCGTGCTTGTTTTGTTTTCGATGTAAACTCGCGGAGATGAACAGGCCTGATGAAACTCCATACTACAACGCACACTTATCCGCACCGTAACGTAAACGCCTCTCCTTGCGGTTGACAGCGCGCAAAACGCGATGACAGCTCGCGAAAGGCGATACCGTGTTGATCCCTTTCCGAGTTGATAAGTCTGCTATGACCTTTATTCTCATACGTTTCTGGAAGGCCGAATGTAAACCGAATATATTCGGTGACGATTGTGGTGAGTGTTTTAATATGCTTAACATAAAAGAGTAGGTGCCATTCTATTTTTAGATATAAACAATGAAGTTTATTGAATACTCGAATGTTTCAGATCACCCACCAATATAAACGCCTGTAATAGAGCTCTGTGATAGGTTCGTGTGCCACCCTGTGCATCCACGCGCACTGTAAGACCTCATAGTAATGTTTGTGAATACGGGCGTAAGGATACGTAGCATGGATGTTCTAATTAGTAATTTACCTACACAAAACAAACTGGATTTTTTAAAATTAAACAATGTAACAATGGGCTTGGAAAGTAAAAACAATATTTTCTAAGCGATGTAGACAGGTGTAAAAAAGTGTGAGGTAACAGTTTAAAAGATGAATCTTACTTTAAAAAAACCGGAGTGCAGCGATTAAATTGACACGAAAATGTTTAGGATTGAAAATCCTCAACGTTTGGAAAAACATCATCCAATTGAAATACAACAGTCAATAACCTAGTAATGGATTCCTAGACGTAAGTGTGAAGTGTTCAGTTTTCAGTGCATCAGCATGCATAAATACAGCACATCAGCTGGGCAGACAATGAGGTCCGTTACTGGCGCCATTTTGTATTTGCGAGTTCGGTCTGGATGGAAAAATCCTGGATTTGCATCGACCTAATTCGCGTCCTTCTTGGTAATATACAAAATTAAAAAGCCATACCATATCACACAGACCACCATATTTTTAAAGTAACGCCCGTATTCACAAACGATGCTCGCTTAAGTGAAGCAGCAAATCGAACGCACAGCGTTGAACAGAGCTCTACAGGACTATTCCTACCTCTCGTTCCCACCGCTGCAACATTTGCTGTAGCCAAGATCTACAGCTTGACCGCCAATAAAAACCCGACCAGTGAGGTCAAGTTTGTCCCGGGGGCAAGTTAAACTGTCATTGGACCCGCAACGAAATTAATCAGAAGAACATAGGAGGAGTTCGAAGTTAAGATTCGACTTCCCTCCATTGCAAAGCGCTCTGTGATTGGTTCGTATGTCACCTTGTGCGTCCACGCGCACTGTGAGACCTCATACTAATGTTTGTGAATACGCACATTATACATTTTACCGCACACTTAATTAAATAAACTGCAGTTGGAATGGACTGGTAGAGCCTGATGATAGGACCGGTAAGCTAAAGGGTTTCTGAGCATGAACATCTACGTATTTACCTGTATTTTCTATGTAATGAAATACTAATTATGAATGTATCTATACTTCTATACTAATATTATAAATGCGAAAGTAACTCTGTCTGTCTCTCTTTCACGCCAAAACCACTGAACCGATTTTGATTAAATTTGGCATAGAGATAGTTTTAGTCCCGGGAAAGGACATAGGATAGTTTTTATCCCGGTTTTTGTAACAGGAACGCGGGTGATAAAGTTTTTCTGTGAAAGACAAAATTCCACGCGGGCGAAGCCGGGGCGGAAAGCTAGTTTGCAATAAAGAAAATTTTTGCATGTGTAAGTTATCTTTAAGCCACAGATCAAGAGTTAGTTTGGGACTAGACGGCGCTGTGTAAAATAAATCAGGGATATTTATTTATTTGTAATTATCAGCAATTAGATAAGAGATTCAATGTCACCTGGAATGTACATTAATTAAAAACTATACAATTCCATCAAGTAAAAATTAATTTTAAATAAACAACTTGAAAAAATCTAACTGCCTAAGGCGGGATTCAAACCCACGACTTTCCGCTTGCCGATTAGAAATGAATTTTCCGACGCACATAGAGAAACATTAATCTCAATACATGTCTCAAGTCCCAACAAAACCATTTCTATTTGCGAAATCAATTTAACCTAGCTTTAGAAACTTTAAAGGCCAATGTACAAATCATAATAATCATTTATTTTTTATGAATTTTCAAAACGTTTAATTTAAAGAATGTGTTAGCAAAGGATATTCAATAAGATCTTAAATAATCTTTGTATTACAGAAGAAAACACGTCTCCAAAAAATGTACCTAACATTATTTGATTAGGGAAGATTCCCCGATAATGTTGTCGTTTTATATCTATCAAAACTTTTACACATTATATGACAGTTGTTGTTAATTACTCGCTCATTAGACGAAGTATTCCGTATAAAACAAGCAAAACATGTGGGAAAGTTTTTTAACAACAATTAAGGCAGCATAACTTACGATACATAGTTTTTCTAAACATTTCTAAACGCCTATTCTCCTTCTACAATGAAGTTTGATAAATCCTTCGTTACTCCCTGTTATTATGCTGGTTAGTTTTGCAAACGAAAGTGAGAAAAACCCCATTGTAATGAACCATGCAGGTCTACGACCTCTGAACAGATGATTCTGCCATTTCTCTATAAATACACTATAAAATACCATTAAAATAGGCCCAAAAGCACGAAATGACATTTCCCTCCCATTAATTTAGTTATTAGGGTTACGCGTGAACAAGTTGCCCCATTTCCTACCAAATTAGCAAGCCAATCCATTTAATTGATATGCGACGTACCAGGAAGCTAGATCTACGATCGACCTTACCACATCCATGTAACAATCAAACAAAAGTAAGTCTAAACCGACAAAAATTAAGTCTCAAAGTCGATTGTTAGCGAAACGGGTATTTACGCCGTTTATTTTTTAGCAAGATAAATTGCTCCAAAGCTCAATGATCTCGCTTCCGTGTTCCCTGGAGATGGGACTTTGCTATGTTCTAATAAAGTTGATTTTGCAAATGCTGAGATGTCGTTTGTTAGGGCTGTTTTTAGTTCTGCGTAGAGTCTCGGTTGCAAAGTTGAACGCCCGTCCTAGCCCCCTCCTGCACCTGCCGTCGTCTCTTTTGGTAATTAACAATTAAAAAAACACTAATTATGAAGGAGATCAGTTTGAGGAAATGATTAAGGCTCTAGCGATTTCTTTAGACGCCTTATAAAGAGCTGGCGTGGAAAATTCTTGGTGCCACAGTCTAGTCTTTAAGGAGATGACGTTCGATTCATTAGTTTGCATACTGGCGCTAAGAATGTTTTTTAATTAACTTTAAAACACACCATTAAGTATACCAAATATTATTTGTGAATCTGCCTAAAATGTAGGAAATTAGCCTTATAAATGCATCATTCGTAGTTTATCTTTCAGTAATTTAGAGGAGGTTTACTAACTTCAAAAATCTTTAGGTAAATCAGAAACTTTGTATCTAATCATTTCCCCTAAGTAAACTTAAAAAACACCTTTAATAATATTACAAATGCTATACAATACTAAGCAGGTAATTTGTATGCATTATGTAATCTCTCGTGTCCCCATAGCAAAATTATATCAACAAAAACTATCATATCTGTTACCTAAGTGCAGCGTATCTCTTCAAACAGTTTTTACGCTTGTTACTTGCCTTATCACACCATCTGCAAAATGTAAAATCGATTACCGCAACTACACATATAAATCGATAATCACAGTAATAAATCGATTGGCAAATCGTCTATAGGAGTCTAGACGTGTTCGCTTACCGATTCTATAGTCGTACGACTACCAAAAACTAAAGTTCGATGAACTGGACAGCCCTATTCTGGAGATTATTTGCGAGGTGATGGGTGCTGTATATGAAAATACTCAGTCTAGTATAGTTTGTTTACATTCTAATAAATATATTCGGTATTTTTTTATAATTGTAGGTAACTGCTATTTAAGTTTTAACTTCTGTGAAAATTTTCAGGAAAATCCGAATGGAAATCCGTTAAAAAAGAGAGAGGATTGGTGTTCTCCACACAATTTTCCGCCTTTTTCATATTCATACAGCTGTTGTCAGCCTTCCTCATGCGGTTGTCAGTCCATCGAGGAAGGCCCCAGCAGGTCCTACGCTACGTTTGTCAAGATTATGGTCTCGAAACTATGTAATCAAAGTTTTTCGTCGATTCTTCAATAAAATTAAATATGGCCACCCCACTGCCACTTGAGCTTACTGTTTTTATACCCGACTGCGCCAGAAAGACGGTTATGTTTTTAAACTATAACCATTACTTTGGTTTTCTGCCAAATAACCTCGTTCCATACACCACAAGTACGTATTACGAAACGTTTAACGAAATAACTTTTTAAATATCCATGTAAAGATCGAATCGAAAACCTACTAAGTACAGTTCTTTTTTATTACTAAGCTTCATGCATGACTGAATGCAATGCTGTGATTAGAGAGAAATACATTAGTTAAACTAAACATATCTGCGCAGGCTAATTGAAGCTAGATTTGTAGAAATATTCATATACAGGGTGTCCAAAGAAGAGCGTGCTTTACTTAAGGAGATGATAGACTAATGGACATCTATTGGTTTAGTTTTAACTAACATATTTCTCTCTAATCACAGCATCTAGCCATCTATCTATTGGTCATTCATTAGTCTAATCTAATATCTCCTTAACATTGGCACGCTCTTTTTGGGACATCCTGTAGATGCAGTTAATACGCGTACTTACCACCACAATTTAGAATTATTTGTAAATGGTGACCTATTGAGTAGTTAATTAACAAGAAAGACAAAACTTCCCTTAAATAAAGGATGTTTTAAGGTTCCAGATTAAAAACTGTATTTTAATACTTTGGTAGCTTTGAAAGCAATCGATAAGTTAGTCTATTATGTTGCCGTAAAAGTATCATCTGGCTTGTCTTTTGTCATACAAAATCTATGGTAGAGTCGCATTTTGTCAGCTCAAAAAAGAATTTTAGTTGACTAAGGTGTCCTTCTTCTTATTATTATTATTTTGTTTATGGCCAGGTCGCACTAAGGTGTCCACTGGGCCCCTATTGCTGGATTAATAACACGTTGAAATGTCAAAGTCATTCTCCGCTATAGAAACGATTCTGAAACGTCAGGTGGCAAAAATCTAAACTAATAACCCAGCTTTGATAGTAGCGCCCTCCTGTGAATGTCTTAATTATATGGGATACTTCAGTGTTGTCCAATGTGGCAAAAATCGGAACTGATTGTAGGTAGCGCCCTTCTGTCAATGTCATATTTGGGACACTTCAGTGTTGTCCAACTATATTGCTAACTGAAATGTCAAAATGACAAGCCGCGGTCGCTGACATCCGCCGTTCAGAATACGGCCGCGACTTGTAATGCACTTTATGCTCTCCCGCGAAACTAATAAAACGTATAAATTATTGCTTTCCTCTTAACTCGGGCAACTTAATAGCTTTATTACTTGGTGTTTACTTAGGGCAGCTGACGGATCCGTCATTACTGTCATTAGTGTCATTGATCGGACATTTGGATTGATCACCAAAGTTTGACAGATTAAACATTTTAAGACTGTAGTAGGTCTTGATTTTCTTTTGTAATTTGTTACAGTGCGATTTAATAAAAGAAGTAATTAAAATTTTTGGAATTGTAGAGTCTATGCTTACAAGTCGTGTTTTTGTATGATAGTCAAAATATTGAATTGGGCTTTTCCATCCTCATTTTCCTTTATTCGAAAAAAGCCTGTTAAATGAAAATGGGAAATGCCCAATTTAGTTAACTCAAAACTCATTCAATCATATCTTTACCAATTTTTACATACACAATTTTATTTTTCTTTATTATTTAGCTTATATGCACATTTTAAACTTATGTTACGAGTTTTGCATCTACACAAACCGAGTAGACCTATTCGGGGTCGTTGAACCTAATTAAATCTGTCAAAATGCGCCCAAATTGCTTACGTGACTGCGCACGCGTCGGTTCGCGGAATCCCGCGACAGGACGTTATCCTTATCTTTAACTAAATATTTTTTAAACGGACGGGAGTTTTCAGAGAGCGAAAATATAATAAAACGCTATTTAATAGAGTGAATTTGTCTTATATCTTACGTAAGTATTACCCGTTTGCTATTAAATAAAAATACTCTAACATTTTGACTTCTATTTTCTTCTATTTTACATTTTAAAAAATACGCAATTTACAATGATGCGGTAAGATTTTAAAGATACTCTAGACATTTACACTTCTATTTTACATAAAAAATAATAATACGCAATTCATAATGATACAACAGACAGAATCGAGCACAAAACTAAAATTAAAATGAGGAAAAAAAAATTAATAAACTTTTTCCTATACGTCACTAATAAATTGATGTTTTACAAATTATTATCATAATAGGTAGTCGGGGTGGACTGAAAACCACGCGAGAGTGGATTATAGACAAAAATAAAGTAAATTAGTTGTACGCGCCAGCATTAAAACCTCATGCAATTCAAACTCATGTCACACTATTCTATCACTCATTCTGACAGTCCTTTTCCTATCCTCTCCCTCCCACCTTCAGTCTCGCTCTCGCATCGCAACGCGCCGCTTCGCCTACCTATCTGGGCGTTAATACTAAATAAGTATCCAAAATAAACCAATTCAAATAAACCCAAATCGCGCGCTAAACTCATCTCAATAAAATTCAAGTGTTTGTGAAAGTGAAAGAAGAACCAAGCTTGGACCGTCCTGTGGAGTCTGCTCAATCGAAGGTATCCCATCCCGTTCCTATCCCAATCTCCTACAACTCCTTTCTGGTCCTACCGAGCCGCATGGTTCATTTCCTATCCTTTACACTTACAGAAAATCACAACTACACATTTTCACGCATCCGTCATTTTGACAACTCTCTAGAAAATTCTAGAAAATTCGCTCGTTTGACACATTCTTTCTGGAAAGTTCGATTCGTTTGACATTTGACACATTCTAGAAATTACTATTCGCTCAAACGTCAACTCGTTGTTTGTAAACACGTGTATTTTTTAAATTCAATCTTTTAAAATTTTATTTCAATTCAATTTCAAATTCGCTTACATACGCTACGCATTTTATTTTCCTACTGGATTATAAATAAATACGCACAACTCAACTCATTTTTAACGCTAGCTCTCGTGCGTGTGTTTGCTCACCTACCAATACAATGGTGTAGGAGATTGGGATAGGAACGGGATGGGATACCTTCGATTGAGCAGACTCCACAGGACGGTCCAAGCTTGGTTCTTCTTTCACTTTCACAAACACTTGAATTTTTATTGAGATGAGTTTAGCGCGCGATTTGGGTTTATTTGAATTGGTTTATTTTGGATACTTATTTAGTATTAACGCCCAGATAGGTAGGCGAAGCGGCGCGTTGCGATGCGAGAGCGAGACTGAAGGTGGGAGGGAGAGGATAGGAAAAGGACTGTCAGAATGAGTGATAGAATAGTGTGACATGAGTTTGAAATGTATGAGGTTTTAATGCTGGCGCGTACAACTCCCCCGGCCTAGAGGTCTTCCTCTAGATTGAGTAGCGTTTGTAAAAAAAAAAATAAAGTTAAAAACGCAAAAAAGCATGCGTTAGAGAGAACTAAACGAGTTAAATTTGAGTTAAATGAGCGTTAAAGTTGAGTTAAATTAAAGTTAAAGTTGAGTTAAATTGAAGTTAAAGAAAAATTAAAGTTAAAAGCATTATTTGAGTTACTGTAAAGGAAGAGGACAAACTCTAACTACAGGCCGAACATAAATACCGGTTGCAGTGCGAATCTTTAAGGTGCGAATGATTTTGTCCTTTCCGGGATATACTTCCACAACCACACCCAATGGCCAACAAAGAGGATGCGCATTGTCATCTTTTATAACAACAACAGAGCCCACATCTATCGGTTTGGTCACCGTATTCCACTTTTCACGGCGTTGTAGAGAAGTTAAATACTCCTGACTCCAGCGACGCCAAAAGCTTTGCACTAATTTATTGACTAACTGATAACGCGTTAACCGATTGTCAGAAATATCAGAGACATCCTCTACTGGTAAGAATTTCAGTGGAGTTATATTGAGAAAGTGATTGGGAGTGAGAGCGGATATATCAGATGGGTCAGAGCTAAGAACACACAATGGTCTACTATTCAATAAGCCTTCTATTTGTACAAGTACAGTGTTGAACTCTTCGTATGTTAACACTTGAAGACCAATAACTTTATAAAGATGCGTTTTTACATAACGAACATTTATCTCTGTGATGCCGTTAAAGTGCGGACCATATGGTGGACTATGAAGAAACTTAATGCGTTGTTCAGCCAAATGTGAACTTAAATAATTTTTGTGAGAGTCAGATTCTAAAAGAGCGTAAATTTCGTCAAGCTTGCGTTTAGCGCCAATAAAGTTAGTACCTCCGTCGCTATATATCATGGAAACGGGGCCTCTTCTACAAATGAATCGACGAAAAGCGGCGAGAAATAGATCAGAGCTTAAGTCTGAAACTAACTCTATGTGTAGAGCCTTAGTTGTAAGACAGCAAAATAAACAAATATAAGCCTTCTGGCTTTTAACACCTCTGCGGCGAATGTGAGTAATAAAGAAGGGACCTGCATAATCGACCGATGTATAAACAAAGGCTTTAGCTTCTGAAACGCGAAATGATGGCAAGTCGCCCATAAGAGGGTTTGTAGATTTAGGGTTTAAACGAAAACAGATATTGCATTGATGCACTCTTTGACGTACTAAGTTACGTGCGGAAAGTATCCAAAATTTCTGTCTAAGCAGACTGAGTAGAAGTGAAGGACCAGTATGTAAATTACATACATGAAAGTAATCAACTAAAAGTTGAGTGAAGCGATGTTTAGGCGATAGAATGATTGGATGCTTTTGTCCATAGTTGAGTTGAGAGTGAGTGAGTCGACCTCCGACACGAAGTATATTATCAGAGTCAATGAAAGGGTTAAGTTTGAGAAGCGATTTGTTAAAGGGTTTATTATTTTTAATTGCGTGCATATCTTGAGTAAAAAATAGCGCCTGTATATGGCGTACTAAATAGAGTTCAGCGAGTTCTAAATCAGAGGATGTAACCACTCCGTTTGAACGTAGTATTTTAGCGAAGCGTAACACGTACACAGTAGCGCGTAATAATTTTGGGTACGTGGAAATGCGATCAATTAATCTATCGAAAAAGTGAGAGTTCGATTGAGAGTTTGTTTCTGAAACAAGAGCGATAGTTTTCTCTTCCAGTCGAACACTGTTAGATGAAACTTGAAATGGCTCGATAGGCCATTGCGAGATTGGCTGAGCTGTCCATTGAGGAGAGTGAAACCAATTTAATTGATTTAATAATGCTTTAGGAGTTACAGGTCGCGATATTACATCTGCAGGATTTTCATTTCCATTAACATGATGCCAAATTTTTGCGTTGAGTTTCGAATTAATTTCAGTAATTCTATTCGCAACAAATGTGTGAAATTTGTACGCGGGAGAATGTATCCACGTGAGAGTGACAGTCGAGTCTGAAAATGCGTAAATTGAGTTAACAGGATAACGATTCTCTATACTATCGCGAACCGATAATAAAAGATTTGTCAAGAGCAGCGCTGCGCACAGTTCAAGCCGCGCAAGAGATATTTTCTTTAAAGGCGCGACGCGCGATTTGGATGCGATAAGAAAGACTTCACCGGGTGAATCTGCATCAGAGCTCACGCGCACATAAACTACAGCTCCGTAGCATACTTCGCTGGCGTCCGCGAAGCCCATGATAGTGACGTGACAACCCGCGGTGATTCCTATGTGACGAGGTATTTTTAATTGCGATAAATAGTTAATCTCACTATCAAACCGATTCCATTTATTTTTTATTGAGTCCGGAACTGGCTGATCCCATTCAAGTTCGCGCTGCCAGCATTCTTGAATTAAAAGTTTGAGAAACGCTGTCACAGGGCCTAGCAAACCCAAAGGGTCGAATAATCTAGCGGTTGCGGAAAGAATCGTGCGTTTTGTGCATTGGTCAGAGTTAGTAGAGTTAATTTTGTAAAGAAAAACGTCATCATTAGGTTGCCACTGCATGCCTATGATTTTTGTCGTAATTTCTGAGTCAGTGTCAAAATCGACGAGCTGTGGATTTTTATGCGAATCGGGAATCTTATTTATAAGCTCAGGGTTGTTCGAGATCCACTTAACCATTTTAAACCCCCCGGCCATGAACATCTTAACCATTTGATGGTAAGATTGTTCAGCTTTTTCTAACCCGTCCATCGATGAGACATAATCGTCCATATACATACAGGATTGAGCTTCAGACGCGGCGATAGGATAATTCGCGCGCTCGTCCTCAGCGAGTTGGCGAACGACACGCATAGCGAGGTAAGGCGAGCTAGAAACGCCAAAAGAAACCCTATTGTATTGATGAGTATCAATCGGTGATTCAGGATCAAATCGAAATAATATGCGTTGAAACGGGTGGTGATTTTGATCAAGCTTTACACAGAAATACATCTTTTCAATATCAGCAGATAAAGCGACTGAGAAAATGCGTAAGTTAATTAAAAGATCAAAAATATTACTTTGTAAGTTTGGGCCAGTGTAAAGAACATCATTTAACGACTTTCCAGAGGTTGTTTTACAACTTGCATCTAAAACGACTCGAGTTTTTGAAGTGAGTTTATCTGGTCGGTATACTGCATGATGAGGTATATAATAATTTGGAGTATTTTCCTCTGAATTCGATGCGTTTTCGACTTTTGACAGAAAACCGCGATCGATACAGTCTTGAATATTTTCATTATAGTTAGTGCGTAAGTCCGGAGTTGAGTCTAACTTTTTTTCTAAGTTATAGAAGCGACGCCTAGCAGTAAAATAAGAATCGCCGAGTTCTGATGGGTCGAGTTTAAATGGCAAAGAAACTGTATAAGTCCCAGAGTCGTCGCGAGAATGAGTTGATTGGAAAATGTTTTCACATATTTCCTCGTCAGGGCTGATGTGTCTCTTAGTAGGTACACTTTCAAGCTCCCAAAAGCGTTGCGTGAGTGATTCTAATGAGTGCGAGTCTACATTGCAAAAGAATGCTTTATTATCATTGCGTGAATGAGTTGAGTAGCACTGAGCGCGTCCCATAGCGAGATATCCGAGCGTGGTTTCGATAGCGATGACAGAGGATTGCGGTGAAGTTATTTTATTACTACCTAAAAGAAGCGGGAATATCTCATTGCCTAACAAACAATCGATTTCAGCAGGGATATCGAAGCTGTCATCAGCCATAGGAAGACCTTGTAAATGCGATAACTGGGTTATGTCAACCCTTACATTAGGTAAATAATCGGTTATTGTATCAATGACGCGTGCGTTAATTGTGTATTTACACCTGGGATCAAAGCGTGAGGCAATTGTGAAAGATACATATCCTAGCGACACACTTTCAGACTGACCTATGCCCTTAATAGTGGTAGGTAGCGGATTGACTTTTAAGTTCAGTCGCGCACAACATTTATTTGTGATAAAGTTGCTCATCGAACCTGTGTCTAGAAACACGCGTAATTTTTGACACGTCTTATTATTGTCATAAGTATACACTGACGCGGTGGGTAATAAGACCGTGGTACTAGATTCATCAGCGATCGACGGCGTGACTGCAGAGAGAGATACATTGTTGGTTGGCATCGATTGCAACGGCGGCGTGACCGGACCGGGCGCGGACATGGACGCGTCGGTCGGCGAAAGCGTCGCGCTGCAAGTCAGCTGTTGTGACGTCATAGGTCTATTCACGTTAAAGTTGTCTATATGAATAAGAGTGTGATGTTTACGTTGGCAAACTGAGCAACGATTTTGAGATCTGCAATCTTTAATGTTATGAAAGCCTAAACAATTGAGGCAAAAGTTACATTTAGTAACTAAAGAGTGGCGAGTTGGCGCATTTTTCGAGAGAAAATAACTGCATTTGAACAGGGCATGTTCAGGTTCCGTCTTACAAAGTTGACAATTCTTGCGTACAGCGGATGGAGTGTATGAGCCTTGCGAATTCGGTTGAGATTGGAAGTAATGTTGATTGGGTTTTACTCCAAAAGCTGTATTAGAAATAAACGACTGTGTCGGTTTCGAGTTTTTAGACTGCGATGCGAAATTCGTTTTATTATTAACGTACAGCTTATTCTGCGTAAAAGATGAGCGTAAAGAATGGATCTTATTCTGTTCTTTTATAAAAGTCTTGAGATCATTAAACGTAGGCATTTTTACGTGCTTAATGGATTGTTCAAATAAATTTAGAGTGTCTTTGTCTAATTTACTGAGAGCAATATGAGTCAAAATGAAATCGGAAAGGTCCTCAATCTGTAAACGTCGTAAGGCAGCTTCAGCTGAGCAATACTGTTCCAAAAATTCATCTAAAGATTGCGATTTGAAGTTTATTAACTGTTCCAAATACATAGAGGCTTGTACTCTTATGTCTTGGTATTTTTCTAATAGGTTGTTCCAAATTATGTTATAGTTCTCACCAGTCGGTGGAATACCCGAGCAAATTGTAAGTGCTTTTCCGGAAAGTTTTCCTATAAGGTATTGAGCCTTTTCACCTGGAGACAAACCAGTGTTCTCATGAATAAGCGTTTTAAAATTTTGGTAGAAAACGGGCCACTTGGAAGGGGCTCCGTCGAAAGAGACTAGTTCTAAAGGCGGTAATTTTTTTACGAAATCCTGTTTGCGTCGCTCTGTGTTGGCCTTTAGTTGTGCGATGGAGCTTTGCACCGAAAGGATGTTACAGTACAAATCGTCAAACGAGTTGAGTGCGGCAAATGTAGGTTTGAGTTCCTCATCATTTTTCATATAACACAAATTAAGTTCGTCAATAGTATCAAGAAAATCCGATCTTGTTTTTTCAATCGAATGCATGCGAGACATGAAACTTTGTTCAATCTGAGGGTCGGAGACCTTTAGGCTGAGGTCGTATAATTCCTGAACCCTCTGAAAAAGCGCTTCTTTTTTAGCTTCAAGCAAATTAATTTTGCGTTTTACTCCCTCCATTGTATTGTAGGTGAGCAAACACACGCACGAGAGCTAGCGTTAAAAAATGAGTTGAGTTGTGCGTATTTATTTATAATCCAGTAGGAAAATAAAATGCGTAGCGTATGTAAGCGAATTTGAAATTGAATTGAAATAAAATTTTAAAAGATTGAATTTAAAAAATACACGTGTTTACAAACAACGAGTTGACGTTTGAGCGAATAGTAATTTCTAGAATGTGTCAAATGTCAAACGAATCGAACTTTCCAGAAAGAATGTGTCAAACGAGCGAATTTTCTAGAATTTTCTAGAGAGTTGTCAAAATGACGGATGCGTGAAAATGTGTAGTTGTGATTTTCTGTAAGTGTAAAGGATAGGAAATGAACCATGCGGCTCGGTAGGACCAGAAAGGAGTTGTAGGAGATTGGGATAGGAACGGGATGGGATACCTTCGATTGAGCAGACTCCACAGGACGGTCCAAGCTTGGTTCTTCTTTCACTTTCACAAACACTTGAATTTTTATTGAGATGAGTTTAGCGCGCGATTTGGGTTTATTTGAATTGGTTTATTTTGGATACTTATTTAGTATTAACGCCCAGATAGGTAGGCGAAGCGGCGCGTTGCGATGCGAGAGCGAGACTGAAGGTGGGAGGGAGAGGATAGGAAAAGGACTGTCAGAATGAGTGATAGAATAGTGTGACATGAGTTTGAAATGTATGAGGTTTTAATGCTGGCGCGTACAAATGGAGGGAGTAAAACGCAAAATTAATTTGCTTGAAGCTAAAAAAGAAGCGCTTTTTCAGAGGGTTCAGGAACTATACGACCTCAGCCTAAAGGTCTCCGACCCTCAGATTGAACAAATTTTCATGTCTCGCATGCATTCGATTGAAAAAACAAGATCGGATTTTCTTGATACTATTGACGAACTTAATTTGTGTTATATGAAAAATGATGAGGAACTCAAACCTACATTTGCCGCACTCAACTCGTTTGACGATTTGTACTGTAACATCCTTTCGGTGCAAAGCTCCATCGCACAACTAAAGGCCAACACAGAGCGACGCAAACAGGATTTCGTAAAAAAATTACCGCCTTTAGAACTAGTCTCTTTCGACGGAGCCCCTTCCAAGTGGCCCGTTTTCTACCAAAATTTTAAAACGCTTATTCATGAGAACACTGGTTTGTCTCCAGGTGAAAAGGCTCAATACCTTATAGGAAAACTTTCCGGAAAAGCACTTACAATTTGCTCGGGTATTCCACCGACTGGTGAGAACTATAACATAATTTGGAACAACCTATTAGAAAAATACCAAGACATAAGAGTACAAGCCTCTATGTATTTGGAACAGTTAATAAACTTCAAATCGCAATCTTTAGATGAATTTTTGGAACAGTATTGCTCAGCTGAAGCTGCCTTACGACGTTTACAGATTGATGACCTTTCCGATTTCATTTTGACTCATATTGCTCTCAGTAAATTAGACAAAGACACTCTAAATTTATTTGAACAATCCATTAAGCACGTAAAAATGCCTACGTTTAATGATCTCAAGACTTTTATAAAAGAACAGAATAAAATCCATGCTTTACGCTTATGTTTTACGCAGAATAAGCCGTACGTTAATAATAAAACGAATTTCGCATCGCAGTCTAAAAACTCGAAACCGACACAGTCGTTTGTTTCTAATACAGCTTCTGGAGTAAAACCCAATCAACATTACTTCCAATCTCAACCGAATTCGCAAGGCTCATACACTCCATCCGCTGTACGCAAGAATTGTCAACTTTGTAAGACGGAACCTGAACATGCCCTGTTCAAATGCAGTTATTTTCGCTCGAAAAATGCGCCAACTCGCTACTCTTTAGTGAAAAAATGTAACTTTTGCCTCAATTGTTTAGGCTTTCATAATGTTAAATATTGCAAATCTCAAAATCGTTGCTCAGTTTGCCAACGTAAACATCACACTCTTATTCATATAGACAACTTTAACGTGAATAGACCTATGACGTCACAACAGCTGACTTGCAGCGCTACGCTTTCGCCGACCGACGCGTCCATGTCCGCGCCCGGTCCGGTCACGCCGCCGTTGCAATCGATGCCAACCAACAATGTGTCTCTCTCTGCAGTCACGCCGTCGATCGCTGATGAATCTAGTACCACGGTCTTATTACCCACCGCGTCAGTGTATACTTATGACAATAATAAGAAGTGTCAAAAATTACGCGTGTTTCTAGACACAGGTTCGATGAGCAACTTTATCACAAATAAATGTTGTGCGCGACTGAACTTAAAAGTCAATCCGCTACCTACCACTATTAAGGGCATAGGTCAGTCTGAAAGTGTGTCGCTAGGATATGTATCTTTCACAATTGCCTCACGCTTTGATCCCAGGTGTAAATACACAATTAACGCACGCGTCATTGATACAATAACCGATTATTTACCTAATGTAAAGGTTGACATAACCCAGTTATCGCATTTACAAGGTCTTCCTATGGCTGATGACAGCTTCGATATCCCTGCTGAAATCGATTGTTTGTTAGGCAATGAGATATTCCCGCTTCTTTTAGGTAGTAATAAAATAACTTCACCGCAATCCTCTGTCATCGCCATCGAAACCACGCTCGGATATCTCGCTATGGGACGCGCTCAGTGCTACTCAGCTCATTCACGCAATGATAACAAAGCATTCTTTTGCAATGTAGACTCGCACTCATTAGAATCACTCACGCAACGCTTTTGGGAGCTTGAAAGTGTACCTACTAAGAGACACATCAGCCCTGACGACGAAATATGTGAAAACATTTTCCAATCAACTCATTCTCGCGACGACTCTGGGACGTATACCGTTTCTTTGCCATTTAAACTCGACCCATCAGAACTCGGCGATTCTTATTTTACTGCTAGGCGTCGCTTCTATAACTTAGAAAAAAAGTTAGACTCAACTCCGGACTTACGCACTAACTATAATGAAAATATTCAAGACTGTATCGATCGCGGTTTTCTGTCAAAAGTCGAAAACGCATCGAATTCAGAGGAAAATACTCCAAATTATTATATACCTCATCATGCAGTATACCGACCAGATAAACTCACTTCAAAAACTCGAGTCGTTTTAGATGCAAGTTGTAAAACAACCTCTGGAAAGTCGTTAAATGATGTTCTTTACACTGGCCCAAACTTACAAAGTAATATTTTTGATCTTTTAATTAACTTACGCATTTTCTCAGTCGCTTTATCTGCTGATATTGAAAAGATGTATTTCTGTGTGAAGCTTGATCAAAATCACCACCCGTTTCAACGCATATTATTTCGATTTGATCCTGAATCACCGATTGATACTTATCAATACAATAGGGTTTCTTTTGGCGTTTCTAGCTCGCCTTACCTCGCTATGCGTGTCGTTCGCCAACTCGCTGAGGACGAGCGCGCGAATTATCCTATCGCCGCGTCTGAAGCTCAATCCTGTATGTATATGGACGATTATGTCTCACCGATGGACGGGTTAGAAAAAGCTGAACAATCTTACCATCAAATGGTTAAGATGTTCATGGCCGGGGGGTTTAAAATGGTTAAGTGGATCTCGAACAACCCTGAGCTTATAAATAAGATTCCCGATTCGCATAAAAATCCACAGCTCGTCGATTTTGACACTGACTCAGAAATTACGACAAAAATCATAGGCATGCAGTGGCAACCTAATGATGACGTTTTTCTTTACAAAATTAACTCTACTAACTCTGACCAATGCACAAAACGCACGATTCTTTCCGCAACCGCTAGATTATTCGACCCTTTGGGTTTGCTAGGCCCTGTGACAGCGTTTCTCAAACTCTTAATTCAAGAATGCTGGCAGCGCGAACTTGAATGGGACCAGCCAGTTCCAGACTCAATAAAAAATAAATGGAATCGGCTTGATAGTGAGATTAACTATTTATCGCAATTAAAAATATCTCGTCATATAGGGATCACCGCGGGTTGTCACGTCACTATCATGGGCTTCGCGGACGCCAGCGAAGTATGCTACGGAGCTGTAGTTTATGTGCGCGTGAGCTCTGATGCAGATTCACCCGGTGAAGTCTTTCTTATCGCATCCAAATCGCGCGCCGCGCCTTTAAAGAAAATATCT
The DNA here is from genome assembly GCF_963855985.1 of Ostrinia nubilalis. NCBI lineage: Eukaryota > Metazoa > Arthropoda > Insecta > Lepidoptera > Crambidae > Ostrinia > Ostrinia nubilalis. Next base: position 7,710,099 of record NC_087111.1, on the reverse strand, counting down.
CTTGCGCGGCTTGAACTGTGCGCAGCGCTGCTCTTGACAAATCTTTTATTATCGGTTCGCGATAGTATAGAGAATCGTTATCCTGTTAACTCAATTTACGCATTTTCAGACTCGACTGTCACTCTCACGTGGATACATTCTCCCGCGTACAAATTTCACACATTTGTTGCGAATAGAATTACTGAAATTAATTCGAAACTCAACGCAAAAATTTGGCATCATGTTAATGGAAATGAAAATCCTGCAGATGTAATATCGCGACCTGTAACTCCTAAAGCATTATTAAATCAATTAAATTGGTTTCACTCTCCTCAATGGACAGCTCAGCCAATCTCGCAATGGCCTATCGAGCCATTTCAAGTTTCATCTAACAGTGTTCGACTGGAAGAGAAAACTATCGCTCTTGTTTCAGAGACAAACTCTCAATCGAACTCTCACTTTTTCGATCGATTAATTGATCGCATTTCCACGTACCCAAAATTATTACGCGCTACTGTGTACGTGTTACGCTTCGCTAAAATACTACGTTCAAACGGAGTGGTTACATCCTCTGATTTAGAACTCGCTGAACTCTATTTAGTACGCCATATACAGGCACTATTTTTTACTCAAGATATGCACGCAATTAAAAATAATAAACCCTTTAACAAATCGCTTCTCAAACTTAACCCTTTCATTGACTCTGATAATATACTTCGTGTCGGAGGTCGACTCACTCACTCTCAACTCAACTATGGACAAAAGCATCCAATCATTCTATCGCCTAAACATCGCTTCACTCAACTTTTAGTTGATTACTTTCATGTATGTAATTTACATACTGGTCCTTCACTTCTACTCAGTCTGCTTAGACAGAAATTTTGGATACTTTCCGCACGTAACTTAGTACGTCAAAGAGTGCATCAATGCAATATCTGTTTTCGTTTAAACCCTAAATCTACAAACCCTCTTATGGGCGACTTGCCATCATTTCGCGTTTCAGAAGCTAAAGCCTTTGTGTATACATCGGTCGATTATGCAGGTCCCTTCTTTATTACTCACATTCGCCGCAGAGGTGTTAAAAGCCAGAAGGCTTATATTTGTTTATTTTGCTGTCTTACAACTAAGGCTCTACACATAGAGTTAGTTTCAGACTTAAGCTCTGATCTATTTCTCGCCGCTTTTCGTCGATTCATTTGTAGAAGAGGCCCCGTTTCCATGATATATAGCGACGGAGGTACTAACTTCATTGGCGCTAAACGCAAGCTTGACGAAATTTACGCTCTTTTAGAATCTGACTCTCACAAAAATTATTTAAGTTCACATTTGGCTGAACAACGCATTAAGTTTCTTCATAGTCCACCATATGGTCCGCACTTTAACGGCATCACGGAGATAAATGTTCGTTATGTAAAAACGCATCTTTATAAAGTTATTGGTCTTCAAGTGTTAACATACGAAGAGTTCAACACTGTACTTGTACAAATAGAAGGCTTATTGAATAGTAGACCATTGTGTGTTCTTAGCTCTGACCCATCTGATATATCCGCTCTCACTCCCAATCACTTTCTCAATATAACTCCACTGAAATTCTTACCAGTAGAGGATGTCTCTGATATTTCTGACAATCGGTTAACGCGTTATCAGTTAGTCAATAAATTAGTGCAAAGCTTTTGGCGTCGCTGGAATCAGGAGTATTTAACTTCTCTACAACGCCGTGAAAAGTGGAATACGGTGACCAAACCGATAGATGTGGGCTCTGTTGTGGTTATAAAAGATGACAATGCGCATCCTCTTTGTTGGCCATTGGGTGTGGTTGTGGAAATATATCCCGGAAAGGACAAAATCATTCGCACCTTAAAGATTCGCACTGCAACCGGTACTTATGTTCGGCCTGTAGTTAGAGTTTGTCCTCTTCCTTTACAGTAACTCAAATAATGCTCTTAACTTAATTTTAACTCAACTTTATTTTTAATTTAACTCAACTTTAACGCTTATTTAACTCAAATTTAACTCGTTTAGTTCTCTCTAACGCATGCTTTTTTGCGTTTTTAACTTTATTTTTTTTTTACAAACGCTACTCAATCTAGAGGAAGACCTCTAGGCCGGGGGAGTTGTACGCGCCAGCATTAAAACCTCATGCAATTCAAACTCATGTCACACTATTCTATCACTCATTCTGACAGTCCTTTTCCTATCCTCTCCCTCCCACCTTCAGTCTCGCTCTCGCATCGCAACGCGCCGCTTCGCCTACCTATCTGGGCGTTAATACTAAATAAGTATCCAAAATAAACCAATTCAAATAAACCCAAATCGCGCGCTAAACTCATCTCAATAAAATTCAAGTGTTTGTGAAAGTGAAAGAAGAACCAAGCTTGGACCGTCCTGTGGAGTCTGCTCAATCGAAGGTATCCCATCCCGTTCCTATCCCAATCTCCTACATTAGTAATTGTTGTAAATAAAACCAGCAAATTTTAAAAATCTAAGCGATCATTCTACTGGTAGAGTTCCACAATCGTATATTATTAAAAATCAACTCAAGGTACAAAATAACTAAGTTTTGAAACGGATGATACGCTTACACCCACCTTATAAATCAACATTTAAACGAGAAGGGAACAGCAAAACTTTATTCGTTAATAAACTAAATGACGAACATGAATTTAAAACATAAATCAACAATAAAGCATCCCAAAAGTCAATGAAAAAAATCAACGTCCAAAGTACAGTCGGTCGTAAAACCACCGAGAAAACCGTGAGGTAATAAGGGGTGGAACGATTACAATATAAGCGGCAACAAAGGAGATAGTGTAAACATAGCGATCTATAGAGCCTGCGTCGTAGCCACATAGGCACAGGCAAGTATAGGCATCATCCTCTGAGTTTACTGGGCTAAAAGTTGAATGAACCTAGGAAGAGCTCGAGTCTCGCTGCTCTCAGCACTCGCACACAGCCGCAAGAGATAACCCACACATGTAACGGATGCAAGGAACAAAGATGGCAGACACACACCACGGCGGACGAGCGTGAGAAATGTTGATAACTCACTTGCGTTAGTGAGCGCAATCGTCACTTCCGAGTTTGAATATAGAATCAACATGACGAATTCCTTTTTCGAAAATTCTATTTGCCCTTCGAATTTGACAGGCGAGTGGGTTGTTTGTTTTTGGGTGGAAAGGATTTTGACGATGTGTGTACAATGGTCATACTGTTGTTACTTACGAGTACGTATGTAGATATGTATTTTCCGTATTGCGAAGTAAGGACTTCTGAAGCATTTTCCCTATAAAGGAAAAGAGCTACTTAGCTTAAAAATGCGATCTTCCCTTTGAAAACGCCTGAACAAACTGCAAAAAAGTTAAGAAAAACGCAAACATTCGGAAGTCGTGTCTTTAAATAATGATCCGAAATCCTCACACGGTCATGATGAAATTGTAATTTAGCTATTAATTAATGTTATTATTAGAAAGAGATAGGGCCGTAATTAATGCGTGCGTTAGTGTGGGTGCGCGTAGGCTCGCGGCTGTGTGCGCCACTAGCGCGACTGGATACGCAACCTCTCTCGGACTCTGTGCGCCTGGTACCTCGAATCTCGTTTGCGCATACATTTTAATACAAGTTTTTTTACAAAGCAGTTTTAAAATACCCAACCGGCTTGACAGGACCATTTCTTAAAACTGTCTTTGCATTTCCGCGTTGAGAAAAGTAAAAAAAGGTCATTCGCGCCTAAGAATTTGTTTAAGCTTCATTCGGGAATACAAATCGTCGGAATCCAGAATACATTTACAATGATTAAGTCGTAAAATTTAAGTTTTTCACGTGCTACGCACAAGCAATGTGCAAGTACTTGAATTATTTATTCATTATTCGCTGGTCAAGTATTAATGTAAGAAACAAAATTAATGAATTCTGAATAGTGTTTGATAAACGGTGTTAACATTCTGCGCTGTTTAATTAAGAGTGATAATGGTCATTAAAATAATTATGTGCCGTAAGATTGTAATTTTAGACCGTAATCAAATCAATGTAAGGGAAAGAAGTGAATTACAAGCGCACAATTAAACATTTTAGTTCACACCAAAATGTAGTAAGAGCTCTTTAATTTCGTAGTCGTCTTTCGTAGTAGGTTTCTACGCATAAAAAGTACGCACGCCCTCTCCCCGCCTTCATTTTCTCTGTAGAGTCAAATAAGTTTAGTTGCTAGCTTTTTTTAACTGATATCTCGTTAATATTTTGTCAGCACTTTCCTTGCATATACCTACATATTATATCCTAGAAGCGAATAAAAAACTCCTAAAACTGACTCTAGATTTCAAAATCAAACTTTTTTTTAGGTTTACTGCTTATTAATATTATTATTTGCTTATTAATTATACAGGGAGGGAATTTTATTAATTTGTATAATTAATGCAATATGATTTTAAAAGGAGGCAGGCAGTCCAACGTTATGGAGTTTTGGTCAATCGAGTCCAGCATACCATCCTGCTTGCCCATGTTGGGAAGTATGGAATGCGACGGGACCCTTACCTTAACTATGGACATCTCTACTTTAAATTAAAACATTATTTTTTATTACTGAAATAATAGGGAACCAGTCAATTAAGGGTAGGTTTTTTATTTAGTGAAAATGCTTTTTTTATATCATTTATTTAAAAGGAAATATTTTCCTTTGACAGAAGTTCTGCTTTTCAAATCAAATCATTTATTTACATTATTTAAAATTCAAGTAAATTATAGGATTTTTATAAAGTCGATAGGTAAATAAAATTTAAAAACTATAAATAATCAGAGACAAATTATAATACTTCCAAAAATCCCAAAAAATCTGATTTCAGCTCCACATTTTATTTAGCAACATTCTTATCAGTCCCGTACTCATAAACTAGTTTTAATTTGTGTTTATTTGACACTTCTGATATCAAACGGCTCTGGGGGCAACGTCCAATGCAAATACGGGCCCCGGCTCGTCAATTAGGGCCCAGCTGAGATATCCTGGAAGCGATGATAAATAATAGAATGGGGAAATGGTTGGACATTACTGAAAATTGTTTATTGCATTCCTGGAGGATGCATTGAATGTTGTAACTCATTGTGGAGAATTACGCTGGTAAAAGATTGGGACCTTTTTGTTGTTTTGGTATGAAACATTAGGTACAGCTTAAATTGAATACAAATGACTGATAAATAGAAAGGTATGTTTTGCAGTCTTAAAATTTTTACTAGGTACTTAACTAAACATTTTTAGTGCGCAAAGTATATTTTTTGCAATTAGGTACGTATACCTACTTAGAACATATTATAATTTTGACACAAGCTACCCAAGGTTTCACTAAATTCTTAACTACTACTTGAGGTTCGAAGCAAGAGTAGCAACTCTAGCTAGAATCGTAGAGATTTACTTTTTGAAGTCTTATGTTCTTTTAAGTCTAAGAAACCGCCCAGACTCCGGTGTCCTATAACAGAAGCGGATTACTTTAGTAATTAAAACTTTCAGGGTGGTCAATGGATTGACCAAATTGACATTAAATACTACATTTTCCGTATTAAATCCTTTCGTCATACAATTCTTGCAAACATTCGTCGTTATGAGCAGATTCTTCGTAAGGCTTTCGTTAAGCGCCAATTACAAGCAGTAAATCTCCAAAAATAATTGGTACCTGCTTCAATTTTATACAAAGCGATGCGTCACAGTGCTTTATTCGCTGGAGAGAATGCACTTAGGGTTTCAAAGAAATTTTGGTTAGGATATGCTCATCTTTAAATCAAGAGTGAATGAACAAACAAGCTGGACCGACGACATCTTAAAAGCAGGAAGGCGCTGGAAGCAGGCCGCGACCAATCGATCAACATGGAAAATATTTGAAATCTACATATAAAAAACAGCGACACCTTGTAACTTTACATCATCATATTCGAGTTAGCAATCCTTCTTTTGCGGAAATTAAATATGTCGTTATACAGGTTATGTGGGAGCTACTACGACTAGGTACTATCTAACGTCAGTCACCGAGTAGATCCATTAAATCCGCAAGTTCTTTTCGTTATCGGTCATGAAAAGACCGATGATAAGTGTTTCCTGCTCTCCATAGGTTCCCTTGTTCTTATCTTTTCAGCTATTTTTCGCTTAACTAATTAGTAACTTTTACAATTCATTCATCAATTCAATTTCAATAATCACGTATGGCAATGAGATGCAAACTATTGCTCTTCTACTGAACTACCGTTTGTATAACAAAAAGAGACCCATAATAATCTAGGAACAACTAGTCGTCTTCATATACACGTGAATGTATGATAGAAGAACATGGTGGTCTTCTAGCATGCCCACAGTCCTGCAACTCTTTTATTAAACAAGTATGCTTATACTTATATCTATTTTAAGTCGCCGAAGCATTCACTCTATTTATACTTCGATGATGATCCGAGATATAGCGAAGCTTTTATATTAGCAAACTATAATGCATTTGCTTAAATAAGCTAAAATATACTATGTATAATGCATGAGTGTGAGTCAACTAAGCGGCAGTAAGTTGCGATGATAAGTGGCAAGCTAACTTATTAGATATCTGTATTATTGAACAGGTTGATACTGGGAGATACAATCGATACTTACTATGTTAAGGGTTGACGCAAAAATGCATGATAAATCTTCCTTTTAATAAAATCTTCTGCAATATTTATAAATATTTCTTTTGTCTTTTCTCAATCCTGCTTGAGTATTCTTCTGAAGTCGTCTAAGAAAAGTTTAAATAAATACTCGTAGACAAAACTTATTGTATTGATAAAAAGAAAAGGAGCAAACTTGGACATTATTTAGAAGATACGACACGTAGACACCGATTGGCACCAAGACACCAAGGTAGAGGAAAAGTCTTCTTTATATCCACTGGTATAGTTGAAAAGGAGGCTAAATAGTCGGTACAAATCATCGACACAAACTCCTTATGGTAGGCACTTCCCTAGTACCTATTGATTACTTTCGGCAACATTTTTTTCAAGATTTCTTTCTACCTGAGTTTTCTACGGATAATTTCCACAATCAGCTATGCTATGATCTTCATAGGGCTGTGTTCTTGCTGTATATTATTTGCTCAATTTATGTGTTTTGCTATATTACATGTGTCGCCCCTACCAGGAGAGCATACATGCGAGCAGGTCGCGCTTCCTACTAGGTCTGGTCTGGCTGGTTGCCTGCAGTGGGCTAAAAGTTCATCGGCCAAGCTCTACCAAGGCTACAGAATTCGTCTCAGGGATGCATTTATCCAAATTTTCTGGCTATGTAGCGCGTACTAGGACCGCATAGATGCGTTAAAGTGCATGCGTCTAGTCACGGTAATAAGGATGTAATTTGCGTATCGAATTTAGACTGTAAAATCATAGAACTTGAGTGTTTTATACAACTAACATTATTACAGGAGTGGATAAGTTGATAATTGTTAACAAAAACCTATCACTTTCCAGTTTTTAAAGCTAACTAAGACCATTCATCTCATTTAAAGAGAAGAATGAAGTAGTTTAACTGCTTCATTATGTACAAAATGAAATGCACCCAAAATCCTCATCTAAAGTAAACCACATAAAAAAGTTATAAACAACTTGTTACAAATATCTATGTTCCTTCTTTGTACAATAATTTAAAAAGTCGATTTAACCAGAAATTCAGAAATGCGATTTGAATTCTAGGATATCCAAAACTTTAGAACTCGTAGCATTCTACCAGGAGCATATAAGTGGAAACAGTCTAATCTGAGTCCAGTGGGACCTAGCTATGATGTAAGCAACCGCGCTGCTAAGGTTCATCTATCCCTTTAACACTTATCTCTCTCTGTCTCTCTCTGAGTCCAGTGGGACCTAGCCATGCTAAGCTGGGCACTTCTTACCATCAACAAGTAAAAAAATTGCAAGTCATAAAAACCTTCTAAAATAATATCTTTTTTAAGATTCTCTTTTGTTATGGATTTTCCAAGTGTTTTTATTGTACGAATTATGATTCATTCTAACATTCAACTCCTTAATGAGCATTTCATACATCGATGATATAATTACAGGTCATCCTTTTATTACTTCCTATCATTAGAGTGTATGTTCAAAAAATTGCTTTATTAAAAGACAAGATTATTATCTTGCGGAATTTATTCGTATAGTACATTACATATTTTGAAACGTGCTGTAGGGGAGAGTTCGGTATATTGTACCGCCGGGTAAATTGTACCACCCTCATATTTCGTAAAGTATTTATTGAATGTCTGTTATTGCAACACTCAGCGATACACAACTAAAATCAATTAATATCGGCCATGTGGTTTTTGCCGTGACAACGAACACGTGTGTTTTATTTTGAAAAGTATTTTTTCATTGTTTTCAAGTAACTTTTGACAATACATGTTTAGTTTGTAATTTTGTTAAATTTAATCACAGGGTGTTTCTAATATATTATTTAGAAGCGTAAATTAGTGTGGATTACAATTATTTGAAACATTTTTCGGTATTTATAAGCTATATTTTATACCGATTTTTTAAAAGCACTATCACCTAGTCGGCTAAATTGTACCACATCAAGTTGTATGGAACTTTACCAAAGAATTTTGAATTTTTTTTTAGTAAATCATATTTTGAAGTTAAAACTGCATAGTTATGTTTGACTAACAATAAATGAAAGCAAAAGACTGGCAAAGTAGATTAGGTACAAGTGTGCGTTACGACAATTGGAATTACAAAACTTGTACTCAAAATCGTGATAACGTGTAAAACAATATCGATGTTCTATGTTATTAACTACTGTTCCTTTTCGTTTCCTAATTTGTTAAGAATGTATCGTATAATATTTTGCCATAGTTTTTTTATAGGCTTGAAATTTATTGAAATCCAATTTAGTAACCCTGTGGTACAAATTATCGAACCGGTTGGCTAAATTGGACCGAAGCTCTGAACTCGTACTTTTTTGATTTGTACTAAATATACAACAATCATGTTAATTAATACTTATGAAATAGTAAGTTGAATAATGTATATTTTATTATATACCATGGACATTAGCAAAAACAAAAGAAAACTAGGTGTAAAATGGGATTGAAAAAAACTGGTCCAAATTAGCGGACTCTCCCTTATTTAATGTATTCGTAATGTTTCAGAAACTATAAAATTTTCATCAAGTAAGCTCACACTTATTAATCGATGAACAAAGCATTCTCTAACTAACGTAGATACGTAAAACGCATTTCCATCTATCCCTTTTACACTTATCGCAAAAACCGACACTACGCGATACCCACCGCAGCATCCGCAAACCCTTATGTGTAAACTTGTCATAAACGTCTGACACCAACGTTTCACTCGCCTAGGGTTACCATATCTCACGCCCGTATTCACAAACATTACTATGAGGTCTCACAGGGCGCGTGGATGCATAGAGTCACACACGAACCAAAGGGCGCGTGGTGTGCATCCAGTCCAGTCATACACGAACCAAAGGGCGCGTGGTGTGCATCCAGTCAAGTCATACACGAACCAATCACAGAGCTCTATTGCTATTATAAACTGCAACGAAATCTCAGGATTTTTCATTGAAAATCAGGCATTTTATTTATTTATTTATCCAACCAACAAGACATACACTAGAAGACAATCAATATTTACAACGTATTTAAACTTAATCTAAGTGTTGCCTTAATTATAGGTTGTATTTTGATTTTTTCATCTGGTAACCCTACACTTGCCGTGCGCAGACGCACCTTTCTAGCGCTGCGACTTTGAACTCACTTTGCCGCTGTATGAGGAAGTATACAAATACCAACTTACGTTTACCATCCAACTTTTAATAGTTAAACCTTATTCAAAAGCATTAGATGTTGTTGAAAGATTTTTGTTAAAAGAGGGTACTTGGATAGTTGTCGTAAAGGAAAGCAGCCAGAAGAGACCAACACTCGCCAGCGCGTTACTAAGAACCTATACAATTGAAGAGGCCACTTCGTAGTGATGTAAGTTTCATACGGCTAACTATTCTGTGATATTAATATAGGATGCGTACTTTCGCAAACGTATAGGTCTAAGCGCTTCTGAGTCAGTGCCTGGGGTAAGAGAGCGGCACGGGAGGGGTAACATTGACATAGTAAGGCGTGACAGAGCATACAGGGTGTCCCAGAATGGGTGAATCAAACTGATAGGCGAGGTAGCTCTACTATACTATCCCAAAAAAAAATGAAAAAAAAAACAAAGCGCATAAAAGGACACTTTTTTTTTAAAGTGAAAATAAATCAGCTTTGCCTAAGTATCTGGCTATGATTGCTGCGTTTGGAGTTTATTTGTACTTTTTTCTTACTAATATTAATTGTACATGATCGCTTTGTTTATCTGTAAACAAACTTTTGAAAATAAATGATTTCGAGTTTAGAGCACATTATTTAAAAAAAATCCGAACTCAATTTTTTTTTCATATTTTTTAGGGATAGTACCTACATTAGTAGAGCTACCTCTATCAGTTTGATTCACCCATTCTGAGACACCCTGTATAAATCTGAAGCTCATGAAATCTCGCTGACGTTTGACGTTTCAAAAACACCCTCCCCGTGCCGCTCCCATACCTCAGGCAATATTTTAGCGCTAGACCAATAATTTTTATATTTTAGTGTTTATTACAAATTTAATCGCCCAGATTGTTAATAATAACAATGGAGATGTAACATAAAAGACATAATAAATGGTAAAAATTACAGCTTTTTCCGCTTCATATCTTTTTGGAGCGCGCAGTTAAATTGGATTTTTACGATTTATTTTGTTCGTAAAAGGATAAGTAAGAATGTTACGTTTATATAAATTAAACAATTTGACTCTACCAAATTGTATGGAAAAGAGGTCTTTATGACTAGAGATACAACATACCAACTAAATACATTTTCTATTAATTTTCACAAAGAAACTTTAACAGCGTTGTTGGTTAAAGAATAGATAACAAGGATCGGGCTCAGTAGCATGCTTTGGGAGAACGAAAAGTACCTTTGAGAGAAAAATGGCGTGCATTGATGATTTATAAGAATGATCATATCAGTTTATAAATACGTTACCATATTGTTTCAAAAATACATAAATTAGGATCACTTGAAAATAAAGGTGAGCGTTGTCAAAAAATTGCCGATTTTTTTTATATAAAAAACAGGTTAACCGTTAAAAATGATTGGCAGAAGCTGCTGTAATCTGTACACATATTATGTGCATTATTTCTTACGACGGCCACATAATATACTTCCATCTAATGCGCTCTATTTATTTCGATAGCGTAACTTTTTCACTTTTCATATTATTTCTTCCAGTCCACTGGTATTAGCTAGTTATTTATAATTTTATACGAGAACATGGCGATCGTTGATGTATGATATAAAATTCTTTTGGATAACAAGATCCGCAATAATTCGATATTGGTAACATGTACAGCAACTGTTATTACTGCATACGAGGTGCAAAGAACAATATGTGGCCATTATGGGATTTTGAAATAGGTAATTATTTTCATGGAAACACTTCGCCTAAGCGCAGACCACCGATTTTTAGTCGGCCGATAGTTGGCCCCGATTCTAATTTGTATGAAGAATCGACCACCAAATCGGTGCAATGTGCGCACTTCCATACATGTCCATACTGATTAACAGCCCGACCCAACTATCGGCCAACTAAAAGTCGGTGGTCTGCGGCTAAGCTTCCTAAAGACAGTCTTCGCGACTTAAGTGGACAGTGATTCTTAAAGTGCCAATAATTAGACTTTACCCTAGATATAACTGGGTCTGTCGTGACTCTACCTGACAAAAATATAATTACGTATTTTAATATCAAACTACATCCTCCTAGTACTTCATAATAAGGAAGATAATCATCGGATCGGAAGCATCATAAGATTTTTATGGAATGTCATTGACTCCAAACACAAAACAAACAGTAAAATGCAATAATGTAAGATGAAGTAATGCGAGCATACTTGATTATCCACAAGGAAACGATTTAGTCACACATTCTATAAATGTATCTATATACAAATCGAATAATTACAGAGACATTTTGGCCAATAGAACAAATACTCTTAAAATCCTGACTAACTCTTAGAAAAATACTGGTCTCATTTGTTACGCTAGTTGTTAGAGTTCCTACCATATTGTTTAGAAAATACTTGACACGACATACATCATTGATTTCAAAGTTTGCGCTTCGAGTCGCATAATTTTCTTACTGGTTTGGCGCCACCTTATGATGTACTCGCATATTCACTACTCCCTCTGCTTGTCGAACCCACAACTAAAGACAACAATGACGTAGAACTACTTAAAAGGCTATAAATTCAACAAGTAGAGTCCAATGGAAATACCATAATGAAAAAACCGGTACTACCCACTCAGTGGTCATAGACAATGCCGTATTTACAACTCCAGATTATTTAGACCCCTGAATTTCTTCCGGGGACCCCAATTTTCTTGGGTTTTCTTTGACACAGGGCGGCGAGGGGGTTTTATTTATATTTGACATGAAACATGACCAAGACATGACTCCATGTGGGCGCTCGTGGTTCACACGATTTTTTCTAGTGAATATAAATTCGGTATTCATATGGCTAACGCGTTTGGATTTCGTAACATGACGTGGGCTCTCATTACATACGCCGATCGTGTCTTTTGTACCAAATTTTTCTTGGTATAATTTAAAATTGAGCATGTAAATGATTAAGTTAATGAATCTAATTCCAAGTGATAATTGTTAGCTGTAATGATTCGAACACGATAAACTCCTTCGTCTCTAACTGTGAAAAAGATGACTACAAAGAAAACTCATAATGCAAAACAATGACTCCAAACACTTTTCTTAGAGCAATTAAAACCCAGTCAATAAACGAGAACCCATTAAAACATATTGAAAAACGTAAAGTTATCGACAAAATAACAAACCGAAACGTCACGCATACCGGCCAAGTCACGTTATGTATCGATATAGCGAACGTAAACCGTCAAAAGTACCAGGCGAGCATAAGCCGGACAAGAGTAAACTATTTCGACAACGAGCGCTCAATAAAAACTTCTAAACTTGAAAATAACGCGGGAGAGAGACACGGCTATCTGTTGCATTGGCTCTCTCGCTTAGTTTACGTCAGTTGACAAGCAGTGGGTGAACGAACTTCGAGAGTTTACTGGGCTAAAAGTTGAATGTACCTCCGTTCGCGGACATTACGAACAAGATAGCAACTTTACCACACTGCGCGAAAGAGAGCAACGTTGCAAACACCTTTTGTGCGAAACCCGTTAGTGAACCTTGCCGCTTCATTGATAAAGTCGTCTTTGACTTGTTGGTATAGCTTCGTTACGTCATGTAAGAATGGAACGGCAAGTTTCTCACGACTACTACTACATAAGCATGTCGGTAGTGAGACGCGCGTGCGGATAGGCGTTTTGCGTGTTTGCGTTCGCTGGAGGTTGGTGTAGTCTTGAAAATAATTTCGCGGTCACACTGAGCCGGCGGGTTCATACACGTAGCACCACCTGTCTCTGTTGCTCGCCTGGTTATTTATATCTATGCGCAGACTATGTAACATATATATATAAGCGTAAGAAATATGCGATAATAGCCATCCGACATAATTGACATCTAGAGAGCGATAGTTAGCTTTCATTCAATGAAAAAACGCTTAGTTTTACGAGTTATGGGATAATGTGGGGTTTGCTTTATGGCCTCTTTATTTTCTCGCTAATTTCGCAGTTGCAAATCGTAAATTTACTCAATGGTGTCAGTAAGGCGATGACTTATTATGAATTACTTTCTGTTGAGTGTTTCAGTCAGTAGTGTTTCTGTTTACAGTCAAAACAAAGGCAATAGGCGTTTCCCAATGAGACGTGAATATTCAATGTAGAGTCGATGACGGGACGACAACAAACGTAACTTGCACATAGTCACGGTCAATAAAAGATTTTAGAAATAACAATTAATCGTAACTTTAAGGCTAGGTAATTTTTTTCAGCACACAAAAGACAACAATCATTACCTTGGAGAAAGAGCTCCTAGACAACTTTTCATTATTTCATTAATTTCATCCATTATCCAGTTAGGCTCCACTACAGGCATGCTCTTGAACGCATGTCACTTCAGCATTTTGCACTTTTATGATCACTACTGAAAGACGTGTTATTTCAAGGCAGCAAGAGCTTCAAAATTTCAGTACACTAATATGAGTCTTATGAGACTGCTTAGGTAGGCTGTACTTGATTGCCTATATGCATTGCAAATATCAGATATTTTCTTTCAGTTCCAACTCTCCATTTTCTTTTGTCTTATTTTTAGAGCAATGTCCATATTCTCAGACAATAAAGATATAAGATACACGGAAGGAAGAGAACCCTCAGTGCATAATCCAGTTTCACACTTGACCGGTTTTCTACTATGTACGCTTCCGCAGCATGGATATCGATACAAGCTTAACTCGATTGCAGTTTACATCGATTGATCTTTTGCCGATTTTTCACTTCGCCTCACTCCGCAGTGATTTATCGCAGCCGAAGTACAGTGCATCTTAAAATTTCTTTAAACATTTCAACCGCGTTTCAACTACGTTTCAACGACGTTTCGACCACAGGTCATAGACTCCTGTGTATCGCTATTCAATTCGAGTAGAACCTGATGGTGGATGAATTAATTCGGCCAGACTGTTAATGAATCGTAGTACACTATAAAATCATTATTTGCAAGTTTGGGTGGCGTAATAGCAACTGAAAAAGCGATTGTGCCAGCAATTTGTGATGGGAATCAAGTTTATTTGAATCCCAAAGCGTTTCGATTACTAAAACTATACTATTAGTATCAGTTTCTTTTATTTCACTAGACGAAAAGATTGGGCATTTTCCATCTTCATCATTCAGACGAAACTTGTCGGGGGAAGATGTGAAATGCCCAAATTATTATTGATGGAGTTAAGTTTTAGTAAAATTCTACTCGTTAAATTAACCGTAGATATGAAGTTAGAGGTCGGAAGAATGGGTGAATATTTTTCCTCTTTTACGCAAAAACTATCGAACATATTTTGGCGAAACTATACAATGCTGTAGCTCCATTACATAAATAAATAAGAGCACGTGGCCCTATGCCTAAATATAAGCAAACCAAGTCACGGGAATAAAATAACTAACTACATTCTTTATACTCCCAAAATAATCAAAACACAATCAAGATGGCAAGAAAACTGTCAACCTGGCAAAGAAGAAAACCCATAATTATTTTCTTTCAATTTAAAAAAAGTTTGCAGTCGCCCGCCGTCAGACCACTTGCCATTCGCGTCCGTATTACCACCCCTGAAGTTCACATGACAACAGAAGTGCATTGACCCCGACCAATCAAGAAATCAAACAAGCCAATTCACCAACTGTTAATGGCGGATCAATCAAAAATCGTTTCCGTAGTAGAATCGCTATAAAAAGAAACTCTTTACTGATTTACAACAACTTTTGTTGATGTTTTATTCGGCCATTGATTCTTGTAAGGCTAGGTGCACATTGGTGTGGAAGTAAGAGTCGATGACTTTGAAGTAGCAGTTGTAGTGAGGTTTTTTCAGCGGTCAAATTCGCAGTAGTGGTGATGCAATGAACAAAGACATATCTAAATATTATGGGCGGACTTTATAGTATGGACTTGCATTTAGTTATCCATGGTATGTGCTCCAAAAGTCGCATCACAGTTTTTGCTGCTCACTCAATAAATTAAATTGAGGAAAAAATTTCAGGATGGTCTGTTAGCTTCTAAAATAAAATACATTTCTGTGTGTGACTCTACATCTGTTTCATACATCCAAAGCATTTAATAATAAGATAGATTTTTGTTTAAGGGTCACAAAAGTATAAATAAAGAGAAAGTTTCCAGTTTTGTTTTCAAAAACCATCTGAACCCTGCCTTACGAGCAAAATTTTATACTCGATGTAAATGCTCGAATAGATCGATGCAGTTCTATAAACCGATCAATGGACCCGATGACCACGAACTGGCTCTTTCTAACAATGTTGTGGTTGCTATTATAAATAAATTGCTTGTCGTTGCTTGTCAGCTATTTGTAAAGTAACACCGCACACGTCTCGTGGTCTAGTGTTTAGAGAGATGGATAGAAAACACTTTATTCTCAGAGTCATAGTGTTAAATCTTTACTTATTCGTTCCCGGCTAGTTCGTTTCAGCCAAATGACATCTACTGCGGTCCTGCGCTGCCCGGATCCAGGTTTTTCCCGCGATTTTCACCAGATCGTCAGTCTTCCAGCCTGTGGTCGCCACTCGAGAACTTTTCTCCCCAACGCAGTCAATTATCTGAGTAGATAGAGTTATCATCATCATCATCAACAGCCCTTTACAGTCCACTGCTGGACTATGAGCCTCCTCCACTATAGTGGAGGGTTTTGCCATAATCTCCACGCTTGACAGGCGGGTTGGAGATCGCAGATTAAAAGATTGATGTTTTTCAGAGAGCGCTGCTGCCCGTTTTTTGTTTGATGTGTAGTCCCTAAGTCGCCTCTTACGACACACCCGTGGGAAGAGTAGGGGTTGGTGACAAATGTATTCTACTCTGCCGTCACCACACGGCTTAGATATAGTTAATAAAGGAGATAAATTATGTTAATGAAGAAGGAAAAATTCCAATATATCAAGAGCACTTCAAGCCGATTTTTTCCGATAAGACTGTGGAATTTACGGAATTTCAATTCGCATTGTAACCTTCTGACACAGTCGGGTAAAAATAATTAAAAGTGTTTTTTGTCTTCATTTTGTAACCAAAATAAAGCTTGGAAAGCTCCTAAGCTCTTAACAAACACAATTTTATATGTTACTCTGAAAAATAAGAACATCTCTGAAATCTAAATCTGCAGCATTTTCAGCTTTATCGTTACAGATTTTCGCTCTACCCAAATCATTTTGTATTAAAACATTGAACCTTTTTGCAAAGTTAAATAAATACATTCCACTCCTGACAACTGGAGAAAAAAGGTGCACTTATACTTTTGCTGGATGGGCACATATCTTACACAGCGATTACCGAAACCGACAAGCCGCGTCCTTTTGGGTTTTTAATGACATTTCATAATGATAATGATAATTCCGATTGCTTTTAATGAAATTATGACTCGAATACTTTCTCGCGATTCTTTCTCGGTCGATTTTGGAGCGATCGGAAGCGTCGGGCGTTGACCTTCGTTATGTCTGTAGCGAAGAAATCGAGTTCATTGATAAATAAATTGTTTTTATTAGTACAATAAATGTTTTATTGAACTAGTTAATAATTTAGCCAGTTTGGTACACTACTCCAAATATTGCGGTAGATTCGCGATATTATTTAATGTTTAGTTGTTGTTGTCTGCAAATTTTCGCGTGTAGAGTCGTGTTTTTATAAAATGTAGAAGGTAAAGAATACGAGATTGTGTGCACACAGTATTATCACAATATTTCAATTCATTTACTATTCTCAAGGAGGAACTAAAATAATGTTTCTTTTTTTATTTATTTCACTTAATTGAAAATACAATTTTACTAAAACCTCTCTCATTATTATCATTATCATTTGTTGAAACCTTCTTGGGTTTCACCCAAAAAGGGGTAATTTCAAATATACCAGAGCCAAAGAGAGGGTTTAGTCTTCACCCTGGTCAGATGGATTTAGGAGCGTAGAGCAAACTACCTATGTGGTAAATACAGTAAATATATAATATTTACCTACTTATTTATTACATTTTCCCAAAACGTATCCCTTATAACTCCAGTAAAAAGAGGCATCCATCTTAACTGATCGACGAAGTGTCATGTAAGAAATTGGTAGGTCACAAAAAAGACATAAACAGGTACTTAGCCGAGTAAAAAACTGCATAAATTGAGTTAACAAATGTAACAAGAAAAGCGTGAGAGAAGACTGCTAGCGCCATCTTTGAGGTTACTTGTAATTCTTGACTCTACAATTTTGCTATTATGTATTTATCAAAACTTAATATTAAACCTACTCAAGATTTAAAAAATCTTTACTTTCTATTAAAACATAAGAATAAGTCTGGATCTAAAGACTATTAAAGAACCTACTAAGAGGTAGATTTTAATATCGATTTAGGGTAAGTGCGCTAGTTTTCGTCCAATTATCGGAGTTGCCAACTTTGTGATGCGAAATGAATATCTTAAAATACCCTTACTCATATGTATCATATGTCATTTTAGTCCTTATATAGTCTACTTTACGTTAATATTATATGACAATAATTAAATACCACGGATTTTTTTATAAAAAATATTTTATGCAAAAGAGGCGATTTCACTAGTTTTCGTCCAAAAAAATCAGTTTTCGTCCTAGTGTACGCTAGTTTTCGACCACTGTGTAGAAAAAAGGGTGCAGTTGAATTATTAACTTAAAACCAATTCTACAATACAGTAACTATGGATTGTGGTATATCATTTGAAAGGTAATTTTGTTAGCTTTCAAATGATATCAAAAAGATTTAAATAAGTTTCTTACCTAAATTTAGGAAAATATTTCAATAGGTCGAAGGACAAATGGACGAAAACTAATCTAAACTATAGCTCATTTTGGTTTTCGTCCACCCCAGTGCTTGCTCATGACGTCATGGACGAAAACACAACAACGTTTAAAGCTGTTTTTTGTTTTCGTCCACATCTTTTTAACGGTTTTTATGGGTTTATCACTGTTAAAAAGTGGACGTAAACTAAAATATTTAATGTAATAGCAATAAAGATCATATTGGAAGAAAAAACATTGTATTTTGTAGGTCCATTGAAGTAAAATTATTATTAAAAATATTAACTAGGTGTCAGGGTTTCCGTCCACGTGTACGAAAACCAAAATCTTGCAAAATTATTATGCTAGTATTAGTCCACTTAATTATCTAAGATTTCTATACAAAAACTTTAATAAACCCTTAAAATAGTGTTTATTATGCTAATAATTAGACATACGTGCCAAAAACATTACGTAAAGTAGCTAAAACAGTAATTAAACATACCATGAAAGTTCCCTACCGGCACGTTTTTTTTCTAACTTGACGACGTTTTCCATTCACCTGTGTGCAGCAGCAACTTCCGTAGATTTTTTTGGAGTTATTACTTGTCAAATTACATTTTCATGCAGGCAGAACTGTTACTTAGATATTATAGATTGTAACAAGTCCAAACTTGCACGGAAAGTTAGATTTGTATTCTAATTTTCCGTATTTGTTTGTGGCAAGTCGGTCAAATGGACGAAAACAGGAGCTGGACGGAAAACCGGCGCAATTACCCTACGTATAAATACAGCTCAATTAAAAATCATACAAACTGACGATTAGACTTATTTTTGTCTGCGTCTGTAAAAAAGTTTGTAGAGAAACAATTTAGCACAATACAACGTAAGAAATGTATTTTTTTGCTATTTCTGTGATCAAAACCTAACTAAGTAGGTACATAATTATAGTTTTTCATACTTCCTTTTCTTTCATTTTCTTATGTAACTTGATTTTCATTCGAGAAAACATTTTCAAATGTTTCTTTTTGCACAAAATCTTACTCAAGGTCAGATAACGACGTAATAAAAGAAAAAGAGAAAAACAAAAGTGTTTACAAACGAACAAGTCGTTGACCTGCCCATAAAGTGGCAAGTAATTTACATAATATTATGGGATTTGAACATAAACACAAGTCCTCTAAAAATATCAACATTTTAACCCCGGAAAACCCATAGGTAGTTCATAAATATTAAGTAGGTAGTTGTATTAGGTTTTAGATTTAGTTAGCGAACAAAGTTACGAATAGCTATGGGGATAACTCATTTTCAGCTCACAAAATGTAAGTCAGTTGATTCGTCAACTCTACAACTAGGTACCCATTGATATCAAGGTGACCTATCTTGCTGAGTTCCCATCTAACTCTACACCTTGCTATTAGGCCCTTTTGAGTTACAAATTGTAATAGATGTAATTTGATCAGGTCCACCGACAAGGTGGACCGACGACTTCATAGAGGCAGCAGGAAGGCGCTGGACGCAGGCCGCTACCAATCAATATGGAAATCATTGGGGGAGGCCTGTGTTCAGCAGTGAACGTCCTGGCTGAAATGATGATGATGAATTTCATAATAGAGAAATACATGTTTGACTATTCGAAGTTAATAATCACCTCCAAAAGTTACTGTAACTGCGCACTAGAATGACCCAATTCGTATCAAAAAGTTTATCTTAAATACTGCATTTTATCTCACATATCCTTATTTATCTTATTCTATCTCACATGTTATCTTTTGTCTCCACCCACGTCCGACGCGGTGTGCACCAGCCCACGAGTGCATAGACGTTGCAATCTAGCTCGCCGGCGTTTCCCGACTTTCTACACTTTCACTTCCGAGACGGACAAAACGACTATAACTCCGACTATTATCGGAACTGGTGAATCAGTGTTTACCGACTAAAAGGAAAATCCTCGTGCGTCATGTGAGGTAAGCCGAAACCTAGTAGGCAGTGAGGCAGGCTCAATTTGGAGGTAATAAACCTACATGCGAAGTGATCCAATGTTTATGATGTTGTTTTGAGTTAGAAGTAGCAAAAACGATAACTTGGGCCTTTACCAACATTTTTACTCATAATAAAACTAGGTTATTTTGACTTTTTTGCAACTTTTAGGTACTCGTAGATTTTCATTTTCAAAATGTAATGCATGTATGAATTCCACGATTTATTTTTCAAATAGTGTGTTGCATGACTGAATTTATCAGAAAATATGGATATACTGGATAGGTATTCTCTGTTCTCAGATAATATACTGCTACAGTCTAGACAATGAATTTAATTTAGACAGATTGGTGGTCACTTCGCTCTTAAAAAACTCAACGTACTATGTGTGACGACTTTAACGAATCGAAACTTTGATGTTATTTTCTTGAAGCGCCTATTTAAAAGAAGCAATGTTTTCGTTCCTGAATTCCCCCAAAATCCTGCGTAACGTCTTACTTTACGTTGGTATTTTCGGTCGTGACCCAATCACATCCGTATTATCCATTTTAGTATCGCCAAAACATTGTTCTCCGTGCTGCATTGAGGAAAACATCGATTCACTTAAGCTAGAGAGAGCTTCGAACCATCTTCCTGCCCCAGAATATTCGATAGCATTCGTTCTCAGAAACAAACATAAGCAATTGTATCTCAATCATGAAAGTATGTCAACCAAAAAGAATACTCAAATAGAAATCTTCGTGCAATCAAAAGTGCTCTAGGTATTTAACATTGACCAGAACAAACAGTTGTAAAACCATCCATGATCTCCAGAGATAAGGTCTAATGTTCTTTGCCCGATGTAACTTCTTAAGGCATAGGAAAAGTGTTGTGAGTAGATCACGGTCAAAAACTGACTTTCACTGATTTCTCTGGCCTAAATAGTGTTGTGGTAGGTCAGGCTGACGGCCTTCGGGGTAGATCACTTTTGGTTTTATCTATCACTTTCGTTGAAGAAAGTCGTGACGTCAGAGGCCAGAGGAAATGGGCTAAGGAATTGGGTCGAGGCTCATGGTCATGAGCATCGACGAAATCGAGAGCTTAGTTTATCGATTTGGGAAGCTATTTCGTCCCTAATGTACTTAACATGATGGTAAATGACTTCCGTGAATGATTAGTGGTCAAATCAGGAGTTTTGAAATGAGGGTAGTAGAGACATGTTTAGAAAATCGTGGAAAGCAGTGCTCTTCTATAGCAACTCAGTTTTTATGTAGCACTTAGGTATGTAGGTATAATAAATGGACCGACGACCTTATAAGGTAGCATGAAGGGGCTGGATGCAGGCCGCGCACCAACCGGGTGATGTGGAAATCATTGGCCTCCGCCAGTGAACGTGCTGTGGCTGACATGATAATGGTGATGATGAGGATAAAATGGTCCAAAAGACTCAGGCAGCTGCTGCTGCTTAGCTCTACCAACTTCATTATCCTGAATGCGAACTATTAAAAAGACAAAAACAATACAACAAATAAGGTTTAAATAAGTTATGATCAAAATATTTATATTGTAACACATAATTGGCAGATAAATCGAGGTCATAACTTTGAAATTACCTTTACTTTAACGTCCCGAGATTACCAGTTATACATAGATAACAAAAAAGCACAATTTTGAAACGTTTTCGATTTAGGTACTATGATTAAGTTAAGAGAAATATTCGTTAAGTAACTATGTACTCAAACTCTGTCCAGAAAGTAAACGTGCCTACGACGTTGTAGGAAGCGATTGTAGTTACAGCGTTCGTTACAAACTTACGACCCCATCGCCTGTTAGCTAGATTTACGTGCGAATTACCATACATAGACACCCATTAACCACAGCTTAGATGTTGGTTTAGGCTCTTCCAAGGCTTTCTCATTAAAATTATTGGTCATTCGCTTTTGTTCCCTCTGTAAATACCTCCAGTAAGAGTCCTTCGAACCTCCTGATTGGACAGTTGGACACTGAACGAAAGGCTTCAAAATATAAACCCAGTTTATGTTCTTGATTCTGACGTTTTTGGTCAGCAACCTCTTTTTCAAAGTCAAAGTCAAAGTCAAAATTTCTTTATTTGTATAAGTAGACTAAAAAATAATGCTTACAAATCGTCAAATATTTTGCTCTTAAGGAGACGACAAAAAGTGAGATCTAAATCTAGGTGCCAACTGCCAAGTTTAAATGCACTATTTATAACAACATAAAATATATTGACTTAGGATAATAAATTGTATCCTAAGGTCTAACTTGGCTAGTTCTCATAATTATACGAATTTCGTACACACGCTTTTGGATATAACGCTTCCTTCTTGAAGCGAGTGCTGTACGGAACCCTACAAACATCTACTAGACAATACAGCACTTGACCACGTGGAAGTTCACAACGTGCGCCTGACCGTCTGAGCCAAGAAGGGTGTGCCTCACTTTCTCCCGTGATGGATGCACCACACTACTTTCGCCATCGCCACTGTTTGCTACATATATACATATATAGACCTCTGTAAGGTCATAGCCACTTGTCCGGAAGGTCAATGACATTTCGAATCGCAACTTTTACCAGTCTGCGCCTGCTCACGAAATTCGTTAACGAAATGCAAGTCGAAAGTTTTATGGGTAGAAAAGTTTACTTAGAAGCATGGGTTTATTTTTAACATGTCTTTGGGCTATTGTAATGGTAGGTAATAACTTAGTCTATTTTATGCGTAGGTAGGTACTACTTAGTTCAAATCTTAACCAAATTATTAACCAATTTGGTAACGTATAAAATACTGAAATTCTTATCAAAATAGGCTAGGGAAAAGTTAATTGCGATTTCTGATGTTACAGTTCTTTCCCTGATCATATGCCTGGGTAACTTTATGTAAGCAAGTACCTAGGTAAAACTTTAAAACCTTTATCATACCTACTTAAGATCTCAGTCTTCATCGCGAAACCATGCCTACCTACTACATTTAAAGAACTTTTTGTTTAAAGAACTTTAAACTAAATTTTTGCTGGCGTTTTTGGTTAGTTATTTTAACCCTTCATTTGGCAGTGATGCTTTTAAGCAACAATCACTTTGAATATTTCTACAGCACCAAATAATAAGTTTTGTGCAAATCATTCGATTTTGTTACGAAGCTTAGTTCAGCAAAACACTAGTAAATCGGTCGTCGACTGAGTTTTGAGTGATTTCATATCAATATTTCTGTCAGACGCCAAGATGACGCGCAATGAGAATAACAAAGACGGAAGTTTTATGATTTTGTACTATTTTATCATCTCTAATTGTTTTTGTTTTGTCTAAATTTTATTCATAATAAATCAAACTAATCATATAAAGCAATATTTGGCGTAGAAACTGTGTTTTCTAATACATGACATGCTTCCGAACCTCGATGTTGCCTAGAAGCATCAGTGCCAAACATCTAACAAAATAGGTTTAGCTTTTTGTTAATACAAAAGAGTGTCAATACACAATAAATCAATCATGTATTACATGAATAATGATATAGAGATGGTATAGTAATTACTTTTGATGCAATTATGGACCCTGTCGGGCACAGCATTTTAGGAGAGAGGAAGAATTTGCTGTCTGTCTCTGTGTTGTCTGTCTTCACACTTATACCGCTGAACTGATTTAAATGATAAACACATTTTTCTTGCGTTAAAGTCAACAACTATAGCAGATAACGGTAACATACCAGTTTCAGAAGCTAAAGAGAAAATAAAAAGCCAACTTTGGCTCGGCATATTGATCGTGAAGTATGATGACATACGTCATCTATCAAATGTTGGTGAAAAAGGTCATTGTCGACTTTGCGAAAATGGCCAAAAAAAAGTTTAATGCATAAAATGTGAAATACGATTGATTTTTTTAAGATTTTCATATAAAAAAAATAATTATATAATATATCTCAATGTTTTATTTAAGTACCCCTATTTGGCAATGTGGTAAATAAGCAACAATCGTTTTTCGCGAAAATACCAACCAAATATTTTTTTTACTATTTTTCTTAACTTTATTTGATAGTAACAATTAGGTCTAAATAGATTTTATTGAAAAAATCAAACAATTTGTGTCTTGCCAAATGAAGGGTTAATACCCTTGCCTTGTGCGGAAAAAAATCATAATTATACCTACTTTTATCCAGGACTTATTATTAATAGGTCCAATTCCTAAGAGATGCCCAAAGTCTATAACAAGTTTTTCTACGCAAATAATATTTAAAATCCTAAGAAAAGTACAAACTTAATATTATGTAGGTATGTATGTTACGGTTAATGTGATAAATTGAAAATTATTAATAATAACCGGTTATTATTAATAATTACCGACAGTCGCGGTTAAAGTGATAAATTAATCACATTTAACAGTGATTATTTAATAATTCAACCTTAGTACTAACAAATTTCATAAAAGAGAACAACATCTTGTGTACTTGCTCGTGTACAGCCAAACTTTTGAACGTTTTGATATCATATATTAATATAATTTGGCATAATGAGTTTGGAATGTTTCTTGCATAATATTACTTTTCCATGATGCCTATAACATAATGTTTTAATTTAAAGTGAAAAATAGGTTAAGGTGCGGCGGGGGTGGCCCTTGGGCCACCCCTAAGCCGCCTATTTAGTTTTATCCACACATAAATGACCTCATATTAATCACATTAACCAAATCATGCGGTAATTATTCATAATAACCGGCGATTATTCATAATTTTCACATTTATCACTTTGACCGTAACATGTATATTGTAATTAATTGAAATAGTAAGCGAGTGTAAGAGAAAAATTACTAAGAGACCATGGGAAAAAAATAATTAAATGTATTATTTATTACATTATTTTATTCTCTTTTACACAAATAAATTAAATTTAATAAGAATCTAAAAAAATCATATTCATTTATTTGTATTTCCAAAATACCGCCATCTATTGGTTTTCTTAAAAAATAATTGCTTCATAAAGCTTACTCGTACTTTATAATTCCTCAATAGATGGCGCTTATCGCTCTTGTGCTGCTTTATCGACTTTTGATGTTGCCACATAACAATAATTATTTCTACTAGTAGTTTCTAAACTTTTGTTTCTTTGATTGTTATTGATCCTTGATCCACAGACACAAAAATTTAATGTGATTGGTTTTAAAACAATGAACTAATGATTAATCAAAAATATCTCGATTACTTTTTAAAAGTTTCAACGATTAATGAAAACTACCAACTAAAATACTTTCCGTCCAAGGCCAATAAAAAGAAAAAACGAATGTCAAAAAACTGCCATGATTTGGCGTTTACGCCAGGGTGTGGAAACTTCCATACAACGGTCATCGAAGTGAAACTTGCTTCCAAACAGCGACATCGGTGAATAAATTCAAATACTTTTTAACTACCCTAAAACGCTCTAGATGTCGCTGCTCCTGTTTCCTTCATATTTTCATTTTTTTCTTAATTAAAATATATTTGAGAATATTGTTAATTACAATGTGAAAACTTTTTTTAAATGAAATTAATTTGTTTTAATTTAAAACTGAACATTGACATTTTTGTTATAATTTACATAATAGAGTAGTAGAAATTACTATTTAACATATGGCAACTTTGTTTTTCCTCCAAAATGGCCGGTGTTGTTTTTGTTATGTTAAATGCATTCTTGTTTTCTTAGCCATCATTTAAGTTTTCTGTGGCCCTATTAAAGTATTGAAGAGTCGTCGAGTCAAATTCAAGTTCATTCCTTCGTACCTGCTGCTGTTCTGGTTCATCGGAGTTTTGTTCGTTCCTTCGTGAATCGCGAAGAAACTTTCTGTTATGTTCACAAGTGATCTGAGTTTTCTCAATGTGCAAATGCTTTTTTAGTGTTGTTGAAAACTTTGCGAAAAGACGCTTTTGGTGTATAATATTATGTGTGTTCATAAATAAAGTATAAATTAAATTCAAAAGTTTTTGTTTACTTATTTGCATTTCCATGTGCAATGTAGAATTTTTCCAAATCCATTGTTTTGAAAATAATACAATACGTACACCATAAAGATAAATATTTTCAAAATAATGGATTTGAAAAAATTCTACATTGTACATCATAAAAACAATAATTCTTTGAAGGTTATGAGGGCCTATGTGTGCGTGAACTGCGTGTATGTGTGCGTGGATTTTATGTATGTATGTGTGCGTGTACTTTGTATGTATGTGAGCGTTACGTACGTAGGTTAAGTACAGGGAATTTAACACCAGGTGACCAGGCTGTCAATTAGTAGGTTCAAAAATTTGACAGAGAGGGTTCTCTATTTCCTATGTATTACTTTTCTCTATGGTTTACGCTGTCAATCGGTGTGCTTGTCAGTTTTGCAGCTAGTCGGTGAAAATTGCAAAAATGTACCGAAAAGGCAATTTGCTGACACGAATCCTAATTTTATTCTCGTTCTGTAGTCCCATTTTCGCGGAATGGAATACACGGGACTATGTGCGACGGGAGCATTCCCTTACAAAGCCGTACCAGGGTGAGTGACCTGTGACATGGTTGACTTTGATCTTCGTAGCTATTGTGCAGAAATTATTTGATTAATACAATTGTGGTTTATTTGCAGGGAGTGGAATGTCGGTGCCTTACTGGGACTTTTTAGGTAGCACAATAGTTACTTCTAATTACGTTCGGTTGACTCCCGACCTGCAATCGAAGTCGGGCGCTCTTTGGAACACCGCCGTGAGTACTCAAGAGAGTCAATAATTAAATATTTACCTAGAGCATGCGTTATCAAGCAATAAATCGGCGAACTTGACTAATCACACAAGTCATTTTTGACCAATATTTCTTATCAATCTTCAAGAATGTCCTACAAATTGCTTGCTTTATTGATAAATTGTTCCACAAATAGATACTTATGTACAATAATAGTTTTGGCGTCATACCTAAATGACATCTTACAATATGCTCAATTAATTGTATGCAAATGCTCGTCTTGAGTATTGAATTGACAATCTTATATACCAACTTTGTTGTACGTACATTACCTAGTTTGCTTTGTAATTTGTGTTAATGGGTGATTATGTGCTCATTATTCTGGTCATAATCAATTAAACATCAGTATCAATAAATTAACTAATATTTACTGTCCAGTTAGATTTGAATGATGAATCATAGATTGTAAGATACTGAATTTATTCATCCCTATTACTGCATTTTTTTTTACAAAACTAAATAATTAATCAGTGGTGCGATTGTCTAAGGCAATCGTATTCATTTGACAGTTCATAACGTACGTTATGATGTGTCAAACGGCTAATTCTAATTGTGTAAGGAGTTCATAAAACGATAACGATATGATAACGATTTGATCGTAATTTTATACGATGAGTGAATGATGAATATGATTTTGACAGAAAATTCGAATTGTCTAAGTTTCATGAGCCCATTGCTAATATCAAATGATTGCGGTGACTCGTAACTCATGATAATCGTATAAATTCTCGAGGTGTAGGTAATTCTATCCTCGTCCTCGTATGCAAATTGTTAATTTATTTCTTTGAAAGATAAAGTGTGGTAAGCGGTGAGTGCTTGGTGTTAATGGAAATAAGTTTTAGTGAGACACAAGAGTTCTTTTTCATCAACAACTAAGTATAGCACTAAAAGCTGAGTTACACTACACGTGTTAAGTAGATAAGTGTTTTTCACTTAATTTTACGTGATTAAATTGCACGTACTTAAAACACAAGCACAATCTAAATTTTGACTTGAAACTTACTAACTAAGTTTTGTACTATACTACTACGCAATTAATTACTTAAAATTAAGTCAATAAAGTAGTTAGGTAGGTACCTACTTATCTACTTAACACGTTTTAATCAGCCTTAACCCACAATACTGCCAAAGTGGTAGGGTAAAGTTATGTTGGGACATGTAAAAGTGCCCTGTGTGGGCTTATTTACAGGAATAAATGACTAATAAAATAAAGAAAACTGTTTAAATATACACATCTTTTTATTTAAATTCTTTACACAGACACAGACAGCTATAAGTACTTCTTTTGTGGTCAGCCTTCGTCTCTTTACAAACTAAGTTTTTATTTTAAATATAATACTATAGGTACTTTAATCACAGCATTCTTGAAAACTTAGTTTTTTTTGGAACAATCAACAAGATATAAAATAACCATGAAAAATCAACAGCCTCCCTACTCATTTGTACTTGTCGTTTTTTCTAACAAATAATTATGCAATAAAATGTATTGTTTTAAACTTTTATGGTTACTAAAATAATAATCATTAATACACTTCGACGAGTTCCAACACTGGTAGATGGTAGGACAGGTGCAGGCGCTGTAGAACAAGATGAGAGCTGCAATGACAAACAAAATAACATGTTAGCTGCTAGCTAGGATATAGCAACAACACATATCTATTATCCTACTAATATTATAAATGCGAAAGTTTGGATGTCATAATGTCTGGATGTTTGTTACTCTTTCACGCCAAAACTACTGAACGGATTTTGTGTAAACTTAACAGTATTATTGTTTGTAACCTAGATCTGTGACAAACTAAATTTTAAGAGGGTGAAGCCGCTGGCAAAAGCTACTAAAAATACCTTCATTATTTGTGCAACATAAATCATACTGTTCATACATAATAATAATATAAACATACATTATCATATTCCATTATTTAACTTACATATTTTAGAGTAGCAGTAGCAGCAACTGGAGTATTCTCCACCTGTGTGTGGGTAATTATTGGAAGAGTTCCAACACTGGTAGATGGTGGGACAAGTGCAAGTGCTGTAGAGCAAGACGAGAGCTGCAATGAGAAACAAAAAAAACATGTTACCTGCTAGCTAGAATGTGGCTGAAAAATTGTGATAAATCTTAGTCACTGTTTTTTTTTATGCATAACGAGGCAGGTATTTGACCACAATCGCACCAAGTATTAAGTGGGATGCAGTCTAGGATGGTACATATCTGCGCTGTAAGTGCCTATTCACTCTCGCCTTGTAAACACCCGGATTATAGTCTTCGGGAAAGACAGCAGCAGGCAACAAATTCCAGTCCCTAGCTGTTCGCATTATAAGAGTCATAATAATGTTATGTTGTGTAAGTATGTTGAACAGTTTATTGGTTAATGTCAATAAAATAGGCCTTACCGTTTTCCAGGCCTGCACCTCTTTAGACGTCCCATCCCCAATCTTGTTTAGTGCCCAGGACGTGTTGCGCCAGAACTCAAGTCAAGGAACCCTCATCACACGACCACGCGCTGTTACTACATTATTTAGCTGGGTCTCCATCTGGCGTGGGCAATTATTCTTGCCTTTGGCACTGAAAATGAAATTGATTATTTGATATGAAGAAACCAAAGTTACAGGAGTAGTTATTGAAACTTGGGTTGTTTTCATTTTTGATAGAATGCCTTAATTTAGTGTAATAATCTATACTTACTTGTGTTTATAAACAAATTTAACATAATTCAAAAACTTCGTAAAAGTTTTTCAAGTTTTTTGACACTTGACAGATAACACTTGTCATTCACAGAACATAGATTAAAATACTACTTCTCAAAACACTTATTTATGTATAATTTATTAAATGTGAGATTAAGTTCGCCTTAGGTTAAAATTTTGGCATTAAAGTATAAATAAATAAAAAGAAGTAAGCATTTCACGTCGTTTTTCGTAGTCCATTAACGCCACCTATTGTAGAGTAGTATTCAACTTAGCCTGCCTAGCCTTAAAGTATGTATGCCACCTGGGGGCGGGTAGTGGAACTCGTATTTCATTCGTTCTATGCGTTTGGTTATATGATTTGCAGAGGTAAATTTTTAATTCGAATTCAATGTTTTTATGAATAAAAGTATGTTATTAAGGTGCAATCATAAAATTTTATTAAAAAAAACTGCATTTGAACATGGATTTCATTTGTTATTTGTTAAAAAATAATGAGTTTTAGCGAATGTTTTTCATTAATAAAACGCAAATCCATGAAACGATTATATACGACCGGTCACTTTTCGGTCTTCATGGAATGGACAAAATTACACAATTCGAATTTAGATATACGATCGATGATCAATTGTATTCATTGTCCATCCATGAACAACTTTACACAATCGCACCTCAGTTCTGTGGTATTTGCATTTTAAATAACTCATGCATGTCAACTTTTTGAAAAGTTTTTGAACATAGATTTTATTACTAAACCATGAAGTTTCATTATTATGACTGTATCGTGACTGAATCATTATTTTCTTCATAAAAACTTATTCCAATATTTGTAGTTTCAACATAATTTTAAAAAGCTGTGAGTTTGTAAAAGCTATCTAATAAGGTGAGTATAGACTAAAACATTTATATGTAATGTAACATTCTTGTGAATGGTACAATACAGGTAAAATGTATGACGTTTAGTTCGTGACAGGGTGAAACACTAGACATTTCATAGAGCGGCTCGTTGTTCTGTTACAAGTAAATGCTCTAGTCTATATTCACCTTTACTTACCACATCACTGTAATCATGAAAAAACACATTTGTATGATTTTTCAAAATGGCATATTACATTTTATTTGATCAAATGTTTTCTGGCAAATGTTTCCTATTATTATATCCTATACATATGTATAGCATGACATATGTATGCATGTTACTGATCATTTAACATATTTATTTGTAATTACATGCAAAAATTGTTATGTAGCTTGTGATAGTACCTACTTACAGTTTAGCAATTAAACTTGGTATGTGTAACTAACCAGAACAGCTCAAGGTTGTAAAAATGAAAGCAATGTCAAAGTAGTACTTAAAAACATGTGACTAAGGTCTACTATTGCACGCAGCCATGTTTTTGTTATCACTATGAATTCATGGTCTATTAAATCTTTACCATGAAATTCAAAATACGTGGTTGATGCTAATAGCAAAGTAATTGGGGCTTTATGATCCTTTGAATGTTCCAAAAAGGTAAAATTTTGTTAATAAAATAAAAAGAAATGTTTTTACCTTCAAATAGATTTTTATGTCCTCAAATCTCATAAATAATTTCCTCAAATACAATACAATATTTGAAGCTTAAACCTATGTCCCCATTTCACCAGACCGTTCCCATCCGGCCCCCCGGTATATACGGATGTGGCGCCTCCATAGTGCCCTAATGAGTCAAGACCCAATGCTTATACAAAGTTCACTAGACATCAATGTATAATGTCAAAATATTTCGTTCGTTCGATTCAGCCGAAAGATATCCACTGCTGGACAAAGGCCTCCCCCAAGGTTTTCCACAAAGACCGGTCCTGCGCCGCCCGCATCCAGGCACCTCCCGCGACCTTCACCAGATTGTCGGTCCATCTAGTGGGAGGCCTGCCCACACTACGTCTTCCGGCTTGTGGTGGCGACTCGAGAACTTTTCTGCCCCAGCGGCCATCAGCTCTACGAGCTATGTGCCCCGCCCACTGCCACTTGATTTTGGCGATTCTGTGGGCTATGTCAGTCACTTTGGTTCTCTGCGTTCCTCATTTCTGATTCGATCACGCAGGGAAACTCCGAGCATAGCCCGCTCCATCGCCCGCCAAGGTGGTGTACCGCAGCCTTATACAATAAATTAGTTCACTAGACATCACACTGTATAATCTCAGGATATTCATCATCCCATTACCTTCCAGCCTTGCTTCACTCGCAACTGGGAACTTCAAGTGCAGTTCAAAGTCCACGGTCGCGGCAAGGATCTGTACGGCGATGGGTTCGCGCTGTGGTACGTGCGGGACCGAATGCAGCAAGGGCCTGTGTTCGGCAGCAAGGATTACTTCTATGGGCTGGCTATCATACTGGACACTTACAGCAACCATAACGGTGCTCACAATGTAAGTAATTTGACTAGATACAGATTGATTAAGAACATTTTTTTTTGCCTATCTTAAAAGTTTCTTCTTGCAGATTCAACCAATTCAGCTCTGTCAGTCTGTCGCTTGTCTCGTCCCAATAAACTAAATGACATAAATATTTATACATTGTGATTTGTATTACACAAATTACTAAAAGTCCCGTTAACCCCTCTTGCTAAGTTAAATGTGCTTGTGTTACAAGTACGTTCCCGCGTTCCTCGGATGGTTGGCCAGTCCAACCCCTTCACCATTTGGCTATCGTGGCTTCAATTCATTGTAATACTTATTTATTTACATCTGCAAAATTAGAGAGACCGTGCTCTTAGCCTAGGCGCAAACCACCGACTTTCAGTCGGCCAATAGTTGGGCCCCATTTTAATTTGTATAAAAATCGGTGTAATAAACACACTTCCATACATGCCCATACTGATTAACTGCCCGACTAAACTATCGGCCGACAAAAAGTTGGTGGTCTGCGCCTAGGCTAAGCCAAATCCTCCATTTTATAATAGCATCAGGGTCATCGTAACGTTGTTGTAAAGCGCAGGCGCTGACGTGACGACCGACGATGTTATGATGACGCTTGAAAGATGCTAGTGAGGGGGGGTCTCTTAGAAGCTTTGCTTAGTTCGGGACTTGATGGCGCAGTGTAAAATGTCTAAGGATATTTATTTATTATACCTTCCAGCATCAACACCCATATATCTCAGCCATGATCAACAACGGCTCCATGCATTACGACCACGACCGCGACGGCACGCACACGCAGCTCGCCGGCTGCGAGGCCAAGTTCCGCAACTTCAACCACGACACGCATCTGTCCATCGTCTACAAGGACGACACGCTCGTCGGTGAGTGACCAAGTTCCGCAACTTCAACCACGACACGCATCTGTCCATCGTCTACAAGGACGACACGTTCGTCGGTGAGTGACCAAGTTCCGCAACTTCAACCACGACACGCATCTGTCCATCGTCTACAAGGACGACACGCTCGTCGGTGAGTGCCGGAGATCCATTGTAGGTCCGGCTTCCATCATTGCGGAGCGGAGAGGAGACGAGACGAGAGAAGATGTTGAGCTGTGCGTAGCTGTCAGTCTATGCTGTCTATGAAGCCGCCGCCGCTGTCAAATTCTATAGAAAAATTAGTCCGCCCGACACTTCTCTCATCTCCGCTCGATCCATGTTCACCTAAGCGGAGCGGAATGGAGATTTAGAAATAATGAAATCTGATTAGTTATTCCAAAATACTTCTCCGCTCCGCTCTGCTCCGCCTTGGTGGAAACCGGACCTCAGTTCTGTTGGTTACTCATCCTAGTTTCCCGTAGCACCATCACCTGTACATCTCAGCGATGACCAAGGGCTCTCTAAAGTCCGGTCGCCTATCACGAAGAAGTTCGTCCAATGACCCCAAGCTACCCATCCTTATCGCTCGCGCGTAATTATGTTACAAACGAAGCTTGCTTAAATAAAGCAGCGTTTAATAGAGCTCTGTCTGATTGGTTCGTGTGTGATCCTGTGCGTCCACCCGCACTGTGAGACCTCATAGTAATGTTTGTGAATACGGACGTAAATGTCTGTAGTCTTATCAAGATAAAATATAACTCCAATGTTTTCTGACTCCAGTATCAACGGACCTCGAAGGCAAGAACGCGTGGAAGGAATGCCTCAGGGTTGAGAACGTGTTACTTCCCACCGGCTACTTCTTCGGGGCGTCAGCCACCACTGGAGACCTGAGCGACAACCATGACATCATCTCGGTTAAGATGTACGAACTCGATCTGTTAGAAACGGTAAGAATTGTCACTTGTTTATAAATAGAATTTTGTTTTTTATTTTTTTTATCCACAACGAGGAAGCTCTTGGCCTGTATCTCACCTGATGGTAAGTGACGATCAGGCCGAAGGTGGAAGCGAACTTCACCCGGAATCCTCAACCACGGAGAAACTGGCTATCTTACCTCTAACTGCCGGAACACAACAATGCTGTTAACATTGTTGTTATGGCGACAGACTTAGGTAAGATGGTGGTAGCTAGCCAGGCGGACTTAGAACAAGCCCTACCACCAACCAAACTTAAGTGGCAGTGGGCGGGGCACACAGCTCGTCGAAGAAAGTTCTCGAGTGGCGGCCACAGGCTGGAAGGCAGCGGATGCAGGCCTCCGACTAGATGGACCGATGATCTAGTGAAGTTTGCGGAAAGCACCTGGATGCGTGCAGCGATTAACAATTTTTCGTTGCGTTTTTAGTTTGTTGAACTTTGATCTTAAGTCATTTCAATATTTTCAATGCCATGCCACATTATACTTACTTTGGCTATACATACAGTAAGGTGTAGAATTAGAAGCTTGGTTCTACAAGTCTACATGATCATGAGATCTGATAACTTTTTCACAGTAGGTACGAGCCATACGGTTCGTCTTGCCAACATTTTACATGTCAATTTTTTTGTGGGATTTTGCTTACTCTATTCAAAATCGCTCGTCCCAAATGACGTCCGTTTCCGTGAATATTTGATACACAAACAGACACGACTCAATATCTACTTAGTCCGTTTCCGTGTATTATTTGACACATACAAACAGAGACGAACTATCTACTGACTTAAACTTATTCTCTCACTTCCAGCAAAACAAAGATGAAGACAGATCGCAGATAATCCCATCAGCAGCGTCCTTCGAAGCGCCAAGGGAGAGAGTGGAAGACGCCAAACCCGCTATGTCTGGAGTCAAAACCTTTCTATACATGATGGCGATAGCAATAGTAGTATGCGTTATAGTTGTACTGGGCATTATGTGGTATCAGAAGAGACAGGAACAGTCCAGAAAACGATTGTACTGATGGCTATGGTATATAAAAAATATGGTACGTATTGGCAGTGGTAGGGTGACCGAACTATATGGCACAAGTACACTATGAGGGAAATTGATTGAGATGTAGTGTAAACACGCACTTCGGTTAGTTTCGCCGTGCGTCGCCCATACTTCGCTTCGTCTTGGACAATTTGCCGCATAGTGTACATGCACCAATACAGTCGTAATATAGGTTTGGTAAGAATCCCTTTTTTGTGGTGGGTCTAGAGTCTAGATAGTTGTTTTTTTTCTGGAGGCTTTCAAACAATCTGGTCATCCTACTAAATTGACCACTAAAGATTATGTTACGAACTAAATTAACGAGTGTGATAAAATCAACGTAATATGCCTATTTATTTTATGAAATTGTAACTTTAAAAAACGTCATGAACGACATCAAAATCAAAACATTCCTAATTAACGTAAAACAAAATTAATTACAAATCTAACAATGGCAATATGGAAAAAGCATAAAAGCAATGTTGAATATATTTTTCACGCTACAAACAATTTAGCTGGCTGGTGTCAGAATGTTACTAAAATTTAATTAAATATTAAACAATAGAAATCTCTTTGAAAAGTTTGAAATAGTCATTGATTGCATTTAATTACAACAATATGGGAGGTTTTAAATAATTTATTTATTAGATAAAAATCTAGATGGTCCTTTGGTGTCAACAAATTAGACATAGTTTAAAAAATAATACTGCCCAAATTTTGATAAAAATGTAAACACATAATTCTAAATATTACTTAGATAGTAGATATACAGCAATTAACACGCGTTAGGCCCATTTTCCACTAAAGGTGAGGAGATGTGTTTAAATAACCAATCAAATTTCGTTATTTCCACATCAGCTCTCCGCTCAGCGGGGCTTCTCCGAAAAACGTTACCTTTTTTAGTTAGTTTTGAATATTGCCATCTTTCTCACTTAAAGCAAGATGCTAGCATCAGCGACGGTGACAGATAGACCAGAAATCCTGCAGCTTTGGTTCGGAATTCTGATTACAAACACACCTCTCCGCTCCGCTTTGGTGGAAACCCGGCCTTACTCTAAATTAGTGATAGATTTTTGCAAGCAGTAAAAAATGCACTATAAATAAGAGACTGGAAACGTCATCAAATTACGTCACAGGTTGTCAATCTGACGTAAAGTTATGCTAATCTTGAATTTAAGTCATCCGTTTTATTAAACAAAAAACCCTTTACTGTATAATAAATATTATTACGTAATAAATTGCCATACAATTTCTCAACAAATCAGCTAGCTTATAAAATCAATATTTATGCACATGCACTCCCTGTATTTCTACTATGCTATGAACTTTTCAAAACTACACTTTAGATAGCTTACTACTATGCACGATTACATTAAAAAAAATCTAGATTTTGATTTCGATCTTCACGAATTTTCTTATCTTCAGATAAAAATATAGACAATAATCTTCATATCATTATTTATATCGATAAAAAATATTTAATCAAGATTTTTCAGTACAGTCAGCGTCAAATAGTTCATGACTTTTCATGACATCCAAAGTAGTTAGCCAATAAGTTCGCAACTTATTTTTCAATCGGAATTATGTTGTGTTGTCAACTTTTTGGCCATTTGGTTGTCACGAACTATATGACGCTAACTGTACGTTGATGCTTGTAAGATGATGTTATATTGACTAGAAAATACCAATTATTAATTATTTCTTTCTGTTTTCTACCCAAAGTGTGCTTCTTTTATTATAAAAACGCTAGATATCCGAAAACTATGTTTCTACTGTAGTTAGATGTTAAATCAAAGATCTTATTTTTTACGGTGGAATGTATTTCTGTATGAGTTTTAGTTTGTAAAACCATTAGTCATTAGGTTTGTTATTTGATTTGCCCATAATGCCTCTCTTTATTTACTCTAAAGGTGTAACTTCGGTTTATGCGACATCAGTGCAACACTAGAGATTAGTGTTGTGTGTCTATCGATAATCTAATTTATCGATAGAAAATTTCACTTAAAGTAGAAAGAAAAAACTCGCACATGCATAAATCGAAGCAAAACCAACGAGTTTTAATCACATAGATATAATACACCTCTTATGTCTACTGCAGCTACGCTTTTTGTCGCCGTTTTTAGGTCAAATATTTAGCCAAACAATGCAAACTAATATAATTCATATTATGCAATACAATAAGAGGTATTTTTTCACAGTTGAAAAAGTGAATTTATTAAATCAATTTACAACAGTTAGACATTGTTAATATGTATGTGAAATATTTTTGTGTTCCTGCTGCGAATCGGCATTCTTTTCTTTTTATTTTAAGTGTAGTAATGACATTGCATAATTTATTGTTGCAATAAACACTGGTAGGGCATGGCTATAGTCTTCTTTTGTCTTTTTGAACTGAATGCATAGAAGTAAAATTAAGTGCGGTATTTGTTAGTTGCTCTGTTTATAGACCTACTGAGGTACTTTTACCTTTTTGTTTAAGTTTGTATACCTAAATGATAGAAACTTTGTATCATACACTACCAAGAAACTTTGAAGTGATAAGTAGGTTATATCCATGCCTTGCGTTTATTGATTTATGTACGAGTGTTGTATAATGTGTGTTTTTAATTTAATAAAATTTATAAACTTTTCAATGTTTTATCATTTTGTCCCAATCAATGACAGGTTTTTAAATTAGCTTATAAACAGCAACTGGAATCGCAAACATTTAGGTAGTATGAGCCTACGCTGAAACTTGGAGCCCGCCTTTTAGTGCACTGTCGAGGGGTGTGGAAGTATACCTCAAGCCATCCATTGATTGATACTGCTAAAAGAAGTACCAGAGCGAAGGCAACTTTCACGTTTTGTTACATAATCTAGTTTGGTTTAAAACAGGCTCTATGAAGATGTCCAATACTAAAGCAGAATCCTCATGTCATGTATGCCTGGTAAGCTCAAAGCAATGATCCTGCTAAAATTAAAGGCTGAAAAGACTTAGACCAAAGCCGTAAAACGCTAAAGAAAAAACGGCCATAAAAAAATTGATGCAAACGTCAACCCAAATTGAAATAGTGAGGTACCATTAAAAGATGAATCGATTATTCATTTACTGTAACTCGATTGTTTTACTCAATTTGCTTTTCTTTTAGGTTCATTAAATAGTTCAAAGCTATTTTTGGATGAATTATTATTTACTCACAATAAAATCAAATGATATAAGATTTTAAACTTACGCGTTCCATTTCAACTAAAATAGTGAATCAACGGGCGTTACATAATGTACGCCCGTATTCACAAACGATGCTTGCTTAAGTGAAGCAGCAAATCGTAATTCATTTTTAATTTTTATTTGCGAACTTATATTTACATACAGTGTTTACAATTTTTTTAGTTCCACCAAAGTTCCAATCGCTAGATTGTTATATAAAAAAAAACAAACACACCTAAGTGCACTCTAAAAGTGGAATTCATAAACTTTGTTATTTTTATCTAAAGATACTAAAAATACATGCCCTTACCACTATCACGTTTTATTAAGTTCTTTTTCCTGATTCTCTTTGTTGAGAGGAAGGTAATAAATCTATTTATTTGCAATCACGTATCGATATAAGATTCGATTATCGATGTTCTCGAGTGACGGTCGAACGTGGTTGGTTATTAAAATTTCACATCACTATTATTGAAAAAGTATCGGCGTCTTGTTGTCTTCGCGATTGTGGATTTTTCCGATTTTTTATTCATAATAGTTCTTTGAAGTAATTCTTGTTCAGAATTAAATAATAGAACTTATGATTAACTAATTTAATACAAGAATGGATGTTAAATCGTATCTGCATTCTTGGTGTGCCAAGAAAAGCTTGAACCCTGTTTTTGATGTTCGTGCTACTGGTATGTGAATTTTAAATGTATTGATCTAAATAACTTCTTATTCCTGTGTTAATAGAGTAATTAATGTCGCTAAGCCTTAATTAGCTTTGTTTGTTTTGTGTTATTTTAGGTTAGGTTTTTAAGTAACCTCAAACTAGTAAAAAATAGGTACTAAACAAAAATAAGAATTCCTTCGACAGTAACAAAGCCCACGTTATTTGGAGTAGGTGGTTCTTAGATGCGTAGGTTACTAAATGCATTATTATTTTTTAAGTAATCGACAGTTCATAAATGTCTATGATCATCATAAAGGGGTATACAGCAAAAGCCTACAGCAAAAAGTACCATAAATATGTTTGTTGTAGGTCCAAAGCACCGTCAACGTTTCCTCTGCGAGGTGCGAGTGGACGGTATAACCTATGTCGGTGCTGGTAACTCTACAACCAAGAAAGAGGCTCAGTTCAACGCTGCTAGGGACTTCGTTAACTACCTGCAGCGGACTGGCCAAGTTGACGGCAATGATCTACCGGAAGAGGTCCGAGTGAAACAAGAAAATGAGGGGCCGCAAATGGGCCCTGGTCCTGGGCCAGTCATGCATAATGAACCTCAGAGGAGACCAGTTTTTCAGGTAAAAATAAGTTATATCTCCTTTGAAGGTGTTCTATTCAATAAGGTGTTTAAGAACCTTAAATGCTATGAATTTTACTAGTATTAAAAGCTTAGCAAGAGCTTGAAATTATTTTGAAATTGAGATCCCTAGTTATCTTACATGAAGCTTTGTAACATTTTTACCCTAGCATCATCATATCACCATTTCAGCCACAGGATGTCCACTGCTGAACATAGGCCTCTCCCAATGATTTTTTTATCGGATGGGTTACCTTAGCTCATAGTTTTAATTTAATAACTCTTTTTATATCCTTGACATTTTAGGAGGGTATGGGTCCAGACAGCATGGGTCAAGCGTACCATGCGTATGGTGGTCAAAATCAAAACTTTACGTACATGGATCGTCTTCAACAACAAAAGAATGTTGAGGAAGCAGAAGACTTGGATGTGAATGCAAGCTTGCATGGAAACTGGACGATGGAAAATGCTAAGTCTAAGCTCCATCAGTTCATGCAAGTCAACAAAATCAACGCTGAATATGTCTATAAGGCCGTAGGGCCAGATCACACACGGTTTGTAAAACAAAGACCTAAATCTTTTGTTTACTATATTTTATCTAATAATATTTTCTTAGTTCATAAATTACATATTTATTATTTCTTGAACTAGAAATCACTGGATGGCATAAGATATTAATAAGAAATATCTTTTGCCATCACTGATGAATTTAGGTTTTTATCCATGCTTTTAGACAAGCTACAGATTATTCATAGTAACTGAAAAATCCGTAGCTGCATTATCATAATTTCTTCTGGAGATGTGGCCAAGTATAAAAAAAGTGTTTGACGGAGAATGTGTAATTCGCATAATGAAGGCGTAGAGGTTTATATTAGTATAAAAAGTGCACATTCTGCATCAGACCCAAGAAAATTATGTATTACTTATGTATGAAGCTGCTTAGTAAAGTAGTCACTACATAATGTTATTAGGTCTGTAATTCTAATAATTATTATGGTAGCAGAACAAATTCCAAGACAAAATACTGTTTAAGGGCTGATTTTTCAATCGTCGGATATCTTTTTACTAAAGAATAAATTTGTCATTTTGACATATTTCCCCTAGCGGAACAGTCAATGTGTCAAATTTATTCTTCAGTTAAAAGTTATTCGACGATTGAAAAATCGGCCCTAAATCAAGTACTCCGATCGCCATAATTCCAACATTTAAAAATATCATAAATTAATACTCCAGTTTTTATTTTTGTCTGTGTAGTAACCAAAGTGACAGCCATACTATAGGTTTAAAAGAAAAAATATCTAGCTGACTCAAATAAAATCTGGAGTACAGAATATATTAGGGAAGTCTTTACACCAAGATCTAGCATTCACCTAATGCCTAAGCGCTCCTGCACACGACGCCGCTACCGCGCCGCCGCCGCGCCGTCGCCGCGCCTTTGCACTGTTCATACGCGTCGTGTGCAGGAGCGCTAAAAGATATCTTTACAAAATGCTACCTGGTAAAGACTTTGCTAAAATGGTTTCATTCATTTCATTATTGCTAGAGAAAATGTTCTAAGTACATGAGCATGTTCACTAGCTAAACCGTGGATTAATCACCTTTGACAATACCTTTGAAATACTAATTTCTTGAAAAAGTTTATAAAAGGGAAAGGAACTACCCAAGGTCCAGGGAAATACCCAAATAACCATTGAAAAATAGGAACTGCAGAAATTGGTGGTGGTAACTCAAACAAAAAATTAATAAACATACAAATAAATGAGTTAAAGTCTCGAAGGTACTGTCAAAGGAACTGCTTTAAATAATCCAAAATGATGAACAGAGAAATATGGCTTTATGGATGACTTGTTCATATTGATCAGTCTTGGAATTTGTTCTGAACGCAGGTGCCGAGGTGTCACTTGGCCACATCTCCAGAATGTCTCCGGTATTTAGTACCGTAGTGTTACATAATGGTAAGTTACCTACAAAACCTATGTGCATGTGTCATATAAAGGCCGTAGCACATTTATCAACCCGGATAGGGATTGTAACCGTATCAAATTAATCGAGGTAGTCAGTATTCTTTATATGAAACTCCATACTTCAACGTACATTCTGCACGGTAACGTAAACGCCTCGCCTCACAAAAGGCGATACGGTGTTGATCCCTTTCCGAGTAGATATGTTTGCTTAATAATAATAATAATAATAATAAAAACGTTTATTGCTTTTTATACATAAAAGGAATTACAAGAAACAAAATTACATTATAAGCTTAAAATAACTTATGCTAAAAGAAAAAGCAAATGGAGGTGGCTCAGCATGTGCCGCCAAGGACTACCTGCCCTAGACAGCGCTGGTTTTCAGCCACCACCATTTCTCTTAAGGTGTTGGTCGAGAAAATGGTCACGGGGGCTTCGAAAAAAAAAATGAGTCAAAAAAAATAAATAAACATTTAAACTGACTAAAAAAATAGAAAAAATACACTTTTTCTGCGTGTGTAGTGTAAGTGTGTAGTGTAAGTGTGTAGTGTGTGTGTGGTGTGTGTGTGTTTTTGTGTTTTGTACTGTATGCTACGCGAAATAATCTCTTAGGGGCAGTAGTTTCCAGTACCCACGGCGAAGATCTTCTGCATCTATCTGTTTCTTAAGTAAGGCAGCTTTATATTTACTTTTGAAACCCTGAATGCTCATTTTTTGTTTCATAGGCGGGGGTAGATCGTTCCATATACTGGCTGCATAGAACTTGAAAGATCCTCTATAACGCGTAGAATTGTGTTTAGGTATTCTAAGTGAGTTTTGCAATACAGATCGCAGGCTCCTCTGTGTGTTGTTTTTAACCCAGGTAAGTTTTTCAAATAGGTACTACGGTTTTTTATTCCAGATTACTCTGTGTACAGTGCAGGCAAAATGGAGTTCACTGCGAGCCTTCATATTAAGGATACCTTTCTTATTCAAGTAAGGAGTTATATATTCCCTCCATGGCACATTGTAGCAGAAACGAATACAGGCATTTTGTACGCGTTGAATCGCCTTTTCGGTCCGGGTATTAAGTTTGGGTCCGATCACCGCGCTGCAGTAATTAAAAGGAGAAAGGACAAGTACGTCAGCCAAAAGTAATCTCAATTCTTCACGTAAGTACGGTCTAATTTTGTATAATATCTTAAGTTTGAAAAAAGCATTTCTAATTTTACTGTTTACGTGATCTTCGTATTTTTGCTCCCCATCTAGGAGTAAACCCAAATTTCGCGCGGAGTTTACCCTCTGTAAGACGACATTATTGATGGAAATTTCTTCATTGCAATCTACAACTCTTTTTATTTGATTTTTTGTTCCCAAGATCAAGACCTGCGATTTATTAGGATTCAGTACTAAAGAATTTTTATTAGACCAGGTGTAAATATTTTGGAGATCCTCATTAATATTCCTTACAGCATCCCTAGTGTCTTTGCTATCAAAAGAGTAGTACAGCTGTGTGTCGTCCGCATATAAATGGTATTTACACGTTTTTATGCACTGTGGAAGGTCAGCAGTAAAAATTGTGAACAGAACAGGACTCAATATAGAGCCCTGCGGAACTCCTCGTACTATTTTTCCAGGAAACGAGAGTGACTTTTTGCCATCATTTCCGTAAGTAACTACTGTCTGTTCTCTGTTCACTAAAAAAGATTCGAACCACTTACATGCGCCAGTTGAGAAACCGTAATGATTTAGTTTTGCCAATAGAAGCTGTGGATGTAAACAATCAAATGCTCGTGTATAATCCAAGAGAATCAATATGCTACTCAATCCCCCATCTGAAGCCTCCGCGAGATCATCCGTCACTTGGAGTAAGGCTGTTTCAGTTCCGTGCCCTCGACGAAATCCAGACTGGAATTTAGGCACAATATCATTCCTGTCCAAATAGTTTACTACTTGTTTTAACACAACCCTCTCCAGTATTTTTGATAGAACCGGTAAAATTGATATAGGACGCAGGTCTTTCAGTTCATCTGCGGAGTCTTTTTTGGGTATAGGCCTAACTAGTGCTTTTTTCCATTGCGCGGGGAAGGTGTGGGTCTCTATAGATTTATTAATAATTGCTGTTATAACAGAAAGAGTTTTGTGCAGAGTTGACTTAATCATCTTTATGTTCAAACCATCCTGTCCTGACGAGTTTGTTGTAATACTGTTGATAATGTTAAACACTTCTGCTTCTGTTGTTGGCTCTAAGTTAAAGGTATTTTGTTGTTTAGGTTTCCCAATACTAGTCGAGACATCGTTCAAATCGACGT
This sequence comes from Ostrinia nubilalis, assembly GCF_963855985.1. Taxonomy (NCBI): domain Eukaryota; kingdom Metazoa; phylum Arthropoda; class Insecta; order Lepidoptera; family Crambidae; genus Ostrinia; species Ostrinia nubilalis. The sequence goes on along the minus strand of NC_087111.1, from coordinate 7,666,214 downwards.
CTTGGCAAGTTGGTAGTGCAAGAAAATAATCACTGATTTTATTCGGATCATTTAAATGGTCAGGTATATTGTCCGCGTGCCTGTTGTTGAGAAGGGTGGTATTCTTTATATTTTTCCATTATATATTAGGCTTTTTTAGATTATTATTTACTAGCTTTCCGCCCGCGGCTTCGCCCGCGTGGAATTTTGTCTGTCACAGAAAAACTTTATCGCGCGCGTCCCTGTTTCAAAAACCGGGATAAAAACTATCCTATGTTCTTTCCCGGGACTCAAACTATCTCTATGCCAAATTTCATCAAAATCGGTTGCGAGGTTTAAGCGGGAAAGCGTAACAGACAGACAGACAGACAGACAGACAGACAGAGTTACTTTCGCATTTATAATATTAGTTGGGATTAGTTGGGATGAACGAATTAAAATATGCTTTTTTTTCATGTTTAATTGCTGTCGTTGTATAGTTCTTTAAACTGCGGTAATAATTTTTAGCCGAGTCCGTTTTGGTTTTGTGAGATTTAACTAAAGCTTCGTCTCTTAAGGTCATCATAAATTTTATTGTATCGGTGATCCATGGTTTACGTTTATCTTTAATAATTATTTTCCGTATAGGTGCATGAAGGTCAAAGAGAGCTAATATATAGCTTAACCCCCTTATTAATAAAAAGTTATACCTAGGATGAACCCTGGATTAAAATGACATTTTCATACTGAATGTCAATTTAAGCCAGAGTTTAACTAGGGTTTAACATAATAACTTTTATTAATAAGGGGGTAATAGTATACTTACACACATCACACACATTAGATATCAGACATCAGAGGCATTTCTATGTATTATTTTCACTCAGAATTTACTAGTTAATAGTTATCTTTTCAATGAGGATCAGTACTGTTGTAGAAAATGCAATAAAACTAGTATCTACGTTAATCTTTAAGACATAAGAAAGATATATCTTTTTGAATTATCCAAATCGGACCATTACTTACGAAGATATTAAGTAATAAACATAGGCCGTTTTTGCCGCTAAAAGTCAACGTACGCAAGGCCGCGTGACGTCATTATATCCGAATCGAGCGCAGCCGGCGTACTAATGGGATGGAAAATATTTTTTTCCGGCTAAACTATCAGTTTTAGAAAAAAACTTTTAATAACATTTATTCTTCAAAATAAAGTAACCTATCGACCAGTAATTTTTAAAAATAAAAATTGTGAAAAATAAGTATTGCTATGTCCAAAAACCACATTTTCATAGGATTCGATGCAATGCGGAGACGCGGTTGGGGTGAGTGTAACTTAATGATTGTTTGTATTGGGGTCGTTCTACTTTTAAGGTCTTAACCATGAAAAAAAATAAAGAAAGCTATTTAGTACATTTCATACGACTGAAATGTAGGAAAATTACCATAGATTCGGTATCTGTAGACCAGCAGCTCAGTTTTGTATCAAAACTTATATATTTTTTGCGTTTTACTAGACTAAGATGGAAAAAAATGTATCCTTCGTCACGAAATTCAGTTGTTTAAAACTCGATAAATTAAAAGAAATTTCAATAGATATTTGCATTTATTATTACAAAATCTCAGCTTAAATCAGTCTTGGACAATTGGTAGTTAATCGTTATTTAATCAGGTAACAATTCCATAAAAATCAACAGTTTGTCCCTTTCGTCACATTTACACCTTTAAAACTTAACAAAAATCAATTATTTTTCTCTTTTATAAAGTTATATTGAAAAAGTAGTATTACACACTAAAAACCAAGTATTACACGACATAAATGAGTTACAAAAAGAGTTAACACTCGCATTTTTGTTGTTTAAGAGATAATATTTATTAGGGGACGAGATCAAACTCTTCGTAACGAAGGAGACGTAAATGTGATGAAGTAGACATCTAACAATTAATAATCAATCTAACTTGAAAACTAATGAGTGTCTCAGCCATTTTTCATTAAGCACAGGCATATCTTTGCTTATTACTAAAATAGATAATGAAAAATATGAGGAAAATCAGCAAGAACCTACACAAATAGGAACTGAAACTAAGAGTATTAAGGAAAAAAAAACATTTCAAAAACTGCTTCAACTGGTTTACTAAACGAATACAAAATTCGTATACCTTTTTCTGAGGTGTTTTTAGTATTCTTAACATATTATCTAACTGCACAAAGGACACATCGTTTAGATGTAGGATCACCTGTTACGAAGGATACGTGTGACGAAGTATACAATTTTCCAAAAAGATCAATAATAATCGTAAATAACGATAATTTGGATCGAAAACTATACTTTATCTTAAAGATTACATAAAAACAAATCATGTTTACAGTAAAACAATTTAAAATTCGTTAAATAAATACCAAAAACCGCTGTGACTAAGGATACGCCCAATAAACACACGCCGCCCGTTTTCGTGCTTGATGTAAAAGAAGTGACAAGCTGGCTATGTTAAACACTTGATTTGAGTTTCGTTCTATACTCTATGGTCTATGGCCTTTCGTTATAATAGAAAACGTGATCTACTCACGTATTTTTTAAGAACTTATTTTAATATTTGACTGTTCGTGACGATGGATACTCCAATTTTCGGGACAATCTTTCGTCACACCAAAAATATATATTTTTACAGATAAATAAAATTAAACTTTGTAGTTACCATGTTTAACAATTTATATCTCTTTTTATTTAAAAATAAATGTGTGGCTTCAACAAATTATTTCTAAAAAACGTAATAGTTCTAAGCAACACCTAATGGGGACATGCCGTTTTAGCTTTGTTATAAAAGTTTGAAGTCATTTTTTTAACACAGTTAAATTGTAATTGAAACTTAGTGTAACTAGATAATCTAAACAGGTGTTATTAACTTTATTTATATAAACTAAATGATAGTTTCTTCATTTTGTATTAAGTATTAACCTTCGTTATTGTGGGGACAACCTTATTTTTGTGATGGACTCTAAAAGTAGAACCACCCATTGAACATAATAATACTTAATATGATGCTAATACCCAGTTTCTGGCCTGGGGGGGGGGGGGGGATAAGTCATACCCAGCTTATAGCCTGGGGGGAGGGGCAAGCCTTACCCAGCTTCTGGCCTTGGTGGGAGGGGGGAGAGGCAAGTCATACCCAGTTTCTGGCCTGGGGGGGGGGGGGGGGGGGTGAGTAATACCCAGCTTCCGGCCGAGGGGGAGTCATACCTAGCTTATGCTTATGGACTGGGGGAAGGGGCTAGCCTTACCCAGCTTCTGGCTTGGGGAGAGGGGGGGGGGGGAGGGGTCAAGTCATAACCAGTTTCTAGGGCTGGGGGGAGGGGCTAGCCTTACCCAGCTTATGGCCTGGGGGAGGGGGGGGTCAAGTCATACCCAGTTTCTGGCATTTCTGGCATGGGGGGGGGGGTGTCATACCCAGCTTCTGGCCGAAGGGGAGCCATATCCAGCTTATGCTTATGGCCTGGGGGTAGGGGCAAGCCTTACCTAGCTTCTGGCCTGGGGGTAGGGGCAAGCCTTACCTAGCTTCTGGCCTGGGGGGAGGGGGAGGGGTCAAGTCATACCCAGTTTCGGGCCGGGGGGGGGGGGGGGGGGGTAAATCATACCCAACTTCGGGCCGAGGGGGAAGTCATGCCCAGTTTATGACCTGGGGAGAGGAGAGGGGCGGGGTAGTCATACCCAGCTTCTAGGCTAAGATTAAATAGATTTCCAGCACGGAGCGGCTGTCCTTCCTGCAGCAGCTGGCCCGCCCATGGGAACGGCGAATAGATAGGTAGGTGCGTAGGTTTAACTCAGAAAAACTAAATAACAGGTAGGTATTATATTAAGTGTACATCGAAATGATTTTCATAGCAATGTCATATTGTTAGAAGTTATACCTTATTGTTAGAAGTAAATAAATTAATACTTATACATTTTTATATTTTACTTGGAAGAAGATATGACTCTAACAACACTTATGTACACTTTATTTGAATAAATCGCCAAATATACCACCGCGGAGACCCCAATCGCGTCTCTGCGTGCCATTGAATCGTATGAGCGTATGGATTTTTTGCGTTATTTTTCACAATTTCCATTTTTAAAAATTACCTATCGATAGCTTACTTTATTCTGATGAATAAATGTCATTACAAGTTTTTCTCTAAAACTGATAATTTGGCTAGAAAAAAATATTTTCTATCCACGCAGTACGCCGGCAGCGTTCGGATCGGATATAATGACGTCATCGTCCCCGCGCCGGGCGGTCAGTGAACTTTTTTAGTAATTTGGCCATAACTTCGTCAATTTTTGTCGTAGAACAAAAATTTTTGCACTGTGTATTAAGGATTTCTTAGCCCTATAAATCTGCATTCACAGCTAAAAATCGAAATGATCCTCATTGAGTCTCATTAACAACGGAGATCGCAAGCATGCTCTACTACCATGATTGACAGTCATGATGTAATCTTAACGTAAGTGTCTCGTTAAACACTCGACATTGGCGAAACCAGTGTGCTTCAAATACGCACCATTAAAACCATTAAACAGAATAGTAATATATCGAATTCAGACGATGTGATGTCTAAAATCGATATAATTCCACGATGAGATTTTTGCGTGGCGTTCATGTCAGCCCGTATGAACCAAATCTTTTGATGCCACATCCATCGTAAAAAAAAAATAAATAAAAAATGCATTTGGCGAAGGTTTTATCAATATTTAACATACTCTTCGAACACATTTCTGCCGTGCTAGCGATATCAGCAGTAATTCCATTTTATGGCCAAACTATAATGAGCTCTATTTCAGATGAGTTGAAAGGACTTTTTTTAACAGCAAAATATTGGAGTTACTGCTGATATCGCTAGCACGGCAGATGTCTTTTCTCTCGTTTCAATATCCACTAACAGTTCTATCAGGCCTGTTCATCTCCGCGAGTTTACATCGAAAACAAAACACGCACGATTGCCCCCTACAAGAGTACTATTCGACAAGGCCTCACATACGAGCGAACATTGACTCACGCACGCGTATTCTTGTGTATGATGGAAAAAAATAAAGAAAATGGTGTACTAAATACTGTGCAGTATTTAACTGCCTAAATAATAATAAAAACACAGAATGTACTTTTTTAAGTTGCCTGAAGACACTGAGAGGTAAATAAGTAGTTAATATTATTCATGATAATTCATGCTAAATCATGTATTTCCTCCGCCATTTTCTGCAGATTGGCACCTCACGTCACATCATTTTACCGAAGTCAGCCCTATAGCTTCGGCGCAGTACCGATCACTGACGTTTGTCAACAAAACTTCTGACAAACTTGCTTGACTCTTGAGACAGGCTAAATTACACCATATTGTTAATGACATTGAGCATACATTTTTTTAAATACCTTCGCGAAGTAAAACTTCTGTACGTAGTACTTATTATTATTCTGTGGTTCTATGCCTACAGGAGTTTCTGCTGCGAGATGACCATATACGTCCGCCAACTCGGGCGCAACGTGACAGGGCGCGAGACGGCTTCGAACAAGCAGACGGCTAGCAAGTCCTGTGCATTGTCGTTGGTTAGACAGCTATACCATCTTGGAGTTATCGAAGCTTTTAGCGGCACTTTGAAGAAAGACAGGTAATTGTTGAAAAAATAACCTTGTGTATAGATCGTTTCATCCACGAAAAGCGCCCCTCTATTCTTTCGCTAATGTTTGAGTATACACGCTAAATCATCCATGAGTGCACACGCACACTACAATAATGCCGCTCGGATTGCTCGGATCTAATAACTCCCCGCACCCCGCGCTTCCCTCGACCAAAAATTCGTGGGGCGCGTCTTCATGGATGAAACAATCTAAGACATTGGTAAAGCAGCAAATGCTATAGCACAAAAGAGTTCACTGATAAGCGCTGGATTTTGTGCCTTGTCGTTGGTTAGGCAGCATTACCATCTTGGAGTTATCGAAGCTTTTAGCGGCACTTTGAGGAAAGACAGGTAATTGTTGAAAGAATAACCTTGTCTATAAGGCATTCTGTCAAACATTTGACACCTGCAGCCTGTGGTGTGACTTCACGCCGTCTGTTGCAAAAGATAAGTCTTTAGCGTTATAGGTAACGCTCTCAGGGTCCAGTACAACAATGCCTTCAGGATTCTGATGGGGCTATCAAGGTTCTGCAGTGCTTCATCTATGTTCGCATTGTTCGCGGAAGCGCGTGTGGATGACTTCTACGCGATCATCTGTAAACGAACGGTTTCGAAACTTGCGAGGATACGAGAAGGAAAGAGATAGAAAATTATGTACCTAGATAATAAGTAAGGCAGCAAAGTATGCGATAGCGCAGACAGGAGTTGTTCACTGGTATGCATTGGATAGCTGTCTGCAGTGTTTTGCTGTTAAATTAGGAAATAAGCGCCATCACTAACACAAGTGCCTTAACATTGGTCTATTTAACATTTAATTACAATTTCAGGAGCGGAGAAGGTCTGATGAAACCATACCCAGTGGCGATCAGTCCAGAACTTGAAGCGAAACTTGAAGACACCTTACGAGGTTAGTGTGTAAAACAATTTATTCTCAAAACAAAATATGAAATACAGTACTGGATTCAAGCAGGGCACATAGTACGTAGAACTGACGGCCGATGGGGCAGCAAGGTTCAAAGCAAGGCCACATACCGGAAAGCGCAGTACAGGACATCCACCTACAAGGTGGACTGACGACCTCATAAAGGCAGCAGGAATGCGCTGGATGCTGGCCGCTACCAACCGGCCATTGTGGAAATCATTGGGGGAGGCCTATGTTCAGCAGTGGACGTCCTACTATGGCTGAAATTATGATGGATGATGATGATGATTGATATGAGACGTGGGACACGAGTGAAACAACTGCTTGCTAAAGACACACTGGTTTATTTCTACAATATGGTTGGTGGTCACACACATTTATTAATGTGTAACTACCCACATACACAACAATGATGATGACTGGATACAAAATGTATTTCCCTTGTTTCAGAGTTGGAAATCGAGCCAGTAGATGTGAACAACGCCAACGTCCAACAATCTGAAGGCCAAGACGGGAAGACGGTGGTGACCATATTACAGCTGGACCGCGTGCGAGCGATGCGGGAGGCGCGGCCGACGCCCGGGGGCGTGGTCTCGTGGTCCCCGCCCCAAGCCAACTGGAACCCTTGGACGAGCTGTAATATTGGTGAGTCAGTATTTATAGAGGGATAGGAAGATTTCCAACGTGTAACCAGAAGAAGACAGCCTGAAAATAGGACAGGAAGAGTGACTACTATCTTGTAGCTGGACCAGCACCTGGATAGTAAGTCAATTGTTTTATAGAGGAATGGGATGTTCAGTTTGACTGGGCTGTGTCCGCACTTAGCCTTCTTTTGGGTCGTTGTGCGGGATTTTTGGTTTTCTTTCTTATCCAACCAACACGCGACAGCTTGTCCAGGCCACTACAGGCTTCCGGCAGTGATGCTGGAACTTGGAGAATTTGGGCCTGTTGATTTACCTCACTTCTGCATTCCATAAGCAAGTGCTGGGGCGTTTCTTCTGCCTCCATACAGCCTTTGCATAGTAGGCTGTCTATCACACATGGGGCTATGAGTCAGTTGAAGGAGAGTAGGTCAAGATGAAAAGACTGTGGTAACTATCTCACAGCTGGACCAAGGTCTGTAGTGGTCGCAATATTGGTTAGTCAATTGTTTTATGGAGAGATAGGATAAGACGTCCAACATTTAGCTGAAGGAAAACAGCCTTGAACAAGACGGGAAGACGGTGGTGACCATATTACAGCTGGACCGCGTGCGAGCGATGCGGGAGGCGCGGCCGACGCCCGGGGGCGTGGTCTCGTGGTCCCCGCCCCAAGCCAACTGGAACCCCTGGACGAGCTGCAATATTGGTGAGTCTATTGTTTTAGGAAGATTTCCAATGTGTAACCAGAAGAAGACAGCCTGAAAATAGGACAGGAACAGTGATGAGTATCTTATAGCTGGACCGGCACGTGGATAGTAAGTCAATGAGGGCTATCGTTTTTATACTTAACAGTTGGCACCCCTGGCGATTGACAGGACCTTACTCTACAGTGGCGCCATCTTGATGAGTGCAAATGCGATAGTCCTCCTACCACTTTAGCACTCACCAGTTGGTGCCACTGTCTTCGCTACTAGCAAGTGACAGGACCTTACTCTACAGTGGCGCAAACTGGTGAGCGCTAAAACGATAGCCCTCATTGTTTTATAGAGGAATGGGATGTTCAGTTTGACTGGGCTGTATCCGCACTTAGCCTTCTTTTGGATCATTGTGCGGGATTTTTGGTTTTCTTTCTTATCCAACCAACACGCGACAGCTTGTCCAGGCCACTACAGGTTTCCGGCAGTGATGCTGAAGATTGGAGAATTTGGACCCGATGATCTTACCGCGCTCCTGCATTCCATAAGCAAGTGCTGTGGCGTTTCTTCTACCTCCATACAGCCTTTGCATAGTAGGCTGTCTATCACACATGGGGTTGCCTGACAATAGTGCAAACTAGCGTCTTAGTCAAGACGGGAAGACGGTGGTGACCATATTACAGCTGGACCGCGTGCGAGCGATGCGGGAGGCGCGGCCGACGCCCGGGGGCGTGGTCTCGTGGTCCCCGCCCCAAGCCAACTGGAACCCCTGGACGAGCTGTAATATTGGTGAGTCTATATTTGTAGAGCGATTAAAATCTTCCAATTTTTAGCTGAAGAGCTGCCTTGACCGAAACGCGAAGACAGTGAAGACAACTGGACCAACGACTTTACTGCATGTAACATCTGTAAGTCAATTAGGTTTTATAAAGAGGTGGGATATATCCCTCCCAATATTTAGCTGAAGGAGAGCTGCCTTGGCCAATAAAACGGGAAGATAGTTTGTGACCATCTAATAGCTGGAAGGACACCTGGACTGCGTGTAACATTGGAAGGTCAATTGTTTATTGAAGAATGAGATAAAACGTCCAGCTCTTAGATGAAGAAGAGCTGTTTGAAAAGTCTCGAGCAAGACAGTAAGAGCGGGGCCTGAAAGCTGTCTGAAAGTAGTGCAAATTAGCGTCCTGGTTAAGACGGGACCTAAGCCTGGGCGCAACATTGGTGAATCGACTGTTTTATAGAGGGATAGGATAAGACGTCCAACATTTAGCTGAAGGAAAGCAGCCTTGAACAAGACGGGAAGACGGTGGTGACCATATTACAACTAGACCGCGTGCGAGCGATGCGGGAGGCGCGGCCGACGCCCGGGGGCGTGGTCTCGTGGTCCCCGCCCCAAGCTAACTGGAACCCCTGGACGAGCTGTAATATTGGTGAGTCAGTATTTAACTTAAGGAGCTCTAGGTTAAGACGAAAAGGCAGTGGTAACTATCTCACAGTTGGACCAAGGCCTGGTGGATATAGAGGTATAGAATTGTCCATTATTTAGCTGAGCCTAGGTCAAGACGGAAGACAGTGGTGACAGCTGGATCAACGACTTGACTACAAGTAACTCTGTAAGTCAATTAGGTTTTAAAGAGGGATGGGATATAGCCCCTTCCAATATTCAGCTGAAGGAGAACTGCCTTAGTCAAAATGGGAAGACCAGAAGACCATTGTAAAACTGGACTGGCACCTGGACTGACTGTAACATTAGTAACTCGATTGCTTTATAGAGGAGTGGGGTCAATTTATTAGTTTGACTGGGCTTTATCAGCACGTAGCCCTCTGTTAGGCCCTTGCGTGGCATAATTTGTGGTTCTCTTCCTTCTCCAACTAACCCGGATCGCCCCAAAACGCAAATAGCTTGACCAGAACACTGCAGGCTTCCGGCAGTGATGGCCCGTTGATTTACCACGCTCCTGCTTTCCATAACCACGTGCTATGGCATTCCTTCTGACCTCTAAAACTAACATGTTAGTTAACTAAAAGTCTAAAAACTTGTAACTAAAAAACTCGAAATGTAAACATTGAAATTCATATAACATTTTCTTGCTCTACAGATGAGGGTCCACTAGCCAAGATGTCGCTGGATGACATCAGTTCTGACCTGGAGAAGAGTCACCGCGATTTGTGTCAAAACAGCCAGCTGTATCAGGTACCTACATAATAAAAAATCTCATGGTGTATTGGTCTAATTTACCTGATATTCTTCAGCTAATCATACAATGTTGTTATAGGATAGTATACGTGAAAGAGAGAGCCTGCCTGTGTTCGGCATGCGATCTCAAATCATGGACGCCATCAATGAGAACCCGGTCATCATCATCAGGGGTAACACTGGCTGCGGCAAGACTACTCAGGTAAATTCCGTAAAAAAGAAAAGTCTGAAAATAATGGTCATATTATACCTTAATTCTTTAGAATCCAGAAATGTAAACAAACACTTTCATACACAATTACACCATAATCACTTACGTGTTCATAATATCATACACATTATTTAACAAGCCCATGAAACCAACTTTATTCTCACGATTAAACAAGTTTGAAATCGATCTTTGAAACAAATTATTTTAGCAAAATACGTGGAAGATGAGTGAGACTTGTCAAATTGACTTTATTTTTCATTAGTTTTGAACTTTATGTTATCTCACTAAAGTACAAAATATGCTAGCATCAATTCTGCAACCACTAGATAAAGGTTTGAAGCGTGACTTCGCCTAAGTACAGAAAGTGGCATTTTTGGTGTCTTCGTGTCACGTCTGAACCATTACACTCAGATGATATCACCCAGGTGAATTGATTCTTTATGTGAGATGTGAGATTATGTGGGTGAATAAAAAAAAAGTCCACAAATGAATGAAAATAATCGCATTTGTTCAAGACCAAGAAGGGTGATATCACATCCATTCTAACTTATGAAATATATCTTTATTCTAAGTAATCTCAAAGAATGAATACCCAAAAACTTATTGTAAACTGTCCAGGTGTGCCAATTCATACTGGATGACTACATAGCTAGCGGACAAGGCGCGTGGGCGAACATCTTCGTGACGCAGCCGCGGCGAATATCCGCCGTCAGCGTCGCCGAGCGGGTCGCCAACGAGCGCTGCGAGGAGCTAGGGAATAGTGTGGGGTGAGTCATCATCATCATCATCATCATCATCATCATTTCAGCCACAGGACGCTTCCAGATGCTGCAAGGCAAGTGTTGGGTAAGCATCATCATCATTTTTTCAGCCACAGGACATCCACTGTTGAAGATGGACCTCCCCCAGTGGTTTCCAGATGCTGTGAGGAGCTGGGTAATAGTGTGGGGTGAGTGCGTCATCATCATCATCATCATTTCAGCCACAGGACGTCCACTGATGAACATAGGCTTCCCTCAATGATGATGAGTTGGTAGCAGCTTGCATCCAGCACGTAAATAACTTGCATTCCAGAACTTTGCTGCCCTATCAGTTGTACATAGCCACATTAGCAGGCGAATCCGTCGGGTCAGCGACTTTAGTTCGTTCACGTTCGTTGTACTACCCGTTCGCGTTAAGTTTGCCGGTCCGTGGAATGCGCGTCCCCTCCCCCAACCGCGATTAAACGCAATTAGTTGATGATTAAACGCAATCAATGTGTTTCTTCCCTTCGAGTGACGTCATATGGCTAGCGGCAAACTAACTTAAAGCGAACGGATAGTAGACTAGTCTCTATGCATACTGGACGACTACGTAGCAAGCGGACAAGGCGCGTGGGCGAACATCTTCGTGACGCAGCCGCGGCGAATATCCGCCGTCAGCGTCGCCGAGCGGGTCGCCAACGAGCGCTGCGAGGAGCTAGGGAATAGTGTGGGGTGAGTCTAGATTAGTTGTGAGATCCGCAGGAAAACCGGAGTTACTGGCACAGCCCGCAGAATGAGGGCTATCGTTTTAGCGCTCACTAGTTAGCGCCACTGTAGAGTAAGGTCCTGTCACTTGCTAGTAGCGAAGACAGTGGCACCAACTGGTGAGCGCTAAAGTGGTAGGAGGACTATCGCATTTGCACTCATCAAGATGGCGTCACTGTAAAGTAAGGTCCTGTCAATCGCCAGGGGTGCCAACTGTTAAGTATAAAAACGATAGCCCTCATTGCCAAACTTAAGTGGCAGTGGGCGGGGCTTAGCTCGTAGAACTGATGGAAGTTGAAGCAGAAAAGTTCTCAAATGGTGACTACGGGTCGGAAGACGTAATGTTTGCAGACCTTCATTCAGGTGGACCGATATGAGCGTCGCCGAGCGAGTCTCCAACTAGCGCTGCGAGGAGCTAGGCAATAGTGTGGGGTGAGTCATCATCATCATCATCATCATTATCACCATTCCAGCCACAGGACGTGCACTCCTGAACATATGTGTCGCCGAGCCTATGGATAACAGTGTGGGGTAAGTGAGTCATCATCATCATTGCAGTCATAGGACGCCCACTGCTGAATATAGGCGTTGCCTAGCGAACGCTGCGAGGAGCTAGGGAATAGTGTGGAGTGAGTGAGTCATCACCATCATTTCAGCCACAGGACATCCACAAGATGGGCCTCCCCCAGTGATTTCCAGATGCTGTGAGGAGCTGGGTAATAGTGTGCGGTGAGTTTCATCATCATCATCATTTCAGCCACAGGACGTCCACTGCTGAACATAGGCTTCTCTCAATGATGATGAGTTGGTAGCAGCTTGCATCCAGCACGTAAATAACTTCCATTCCAGAACTTTGCTGCCCTATCACTTGTACATAGCCACATTAGCAGGCGAATCCGTCGGGTCAGCGACTTTAGTTCGTTTACGTTCGTTGTACTACCCGTTCGCGCTAAGTTTGCCGGTCCGTGGAATGCGCGTCCCCTCCCCCAACCGCGATTAAACGCAATTAGTTAGTGATTAAACGCAATTAATGTGTCTCTTCCCTTCGAGTGACGTCATATCGCCAGCGGCAAACTTAAAGCGAACGGATAGTAGTCTAGTCTCTATGCATACTGGACGACTACATAGCAAGCGGACAAGGCGCGTGGGCGAACATCTTCGTGACGCAGCCGCGGCGAATATCCGCCGTCAGCGTCGCCGAGCGGGTCGCCAACGAGCGCTGCGAGGAGCTAGGGAATAGTGTGGGGTGAGTCATCATCATCATCATCATTATCACCATTCCTGCACTCCTGAACAATATATGTGTCACCGAGCGAATGGCCAACGAACTGGGCAACAGTGTGGGGTAAGTGAGTCATCGTCATCATTACAGTCATAGGTCGTCCACTTCTTAGACGCCGCCGAGCGCTGCGAGGAGCTAGGGAATAGTGTGGGGTGAGTCATCATCATCATCATCATCACCATTCCAGCCACAGGACGTACACTGCTGGACATAGGCGTCGCCGAGCGAATGACCAACGAACTGTGCAACAGTGTGAGGTGAGCTTCATCATCGTCATCATCATCATCATCATTTCAGCTACAGGATGTCCACAGCTGGACATAGGCGTCGCTGATCGAATAGCCAACGAACTGTGCAACAGTGTGAGGTGAGTGAGTCATCATCATCATCATTTCAGCCAGAGGACGCTTCCAGATGCTGCAAGGAGCAAGGCATAAGTGTTGGGTAGGCTTCATCATCATTATTTTAACCACAGGACATCCACTGTTGAAGATGGGCCTCCCCAGTGGTTTCCAGGTACTGTGAGGAGCTGGGTAATAGTGTGCGGTAGGTTTCATCATCATTTCGTCACAGGACGTCCACTCCTGAAAACATAGTCTCCCCTCTATGATGATGAGTTGGTAGCCATCGCTTTCCTGCTGCCTTTAAGAGGTCTTCGATCCACCTTGTGGGTGGACGTCCTATTGGTTGTGATTGCAGGCATATGACCTTAATTCCAGAACCTTACTGCGTTATTTCATTAGTCGTCAGTTATACGTGCTATGTGCGCCCATTGCCAATTATTCAGCTTGATAAACTGTAAAAATTTACAGTTAAATATTAAAATGGACAGACAGCAGTGCTAAGAACTTCGTAGTGTACTTCATTTGATTGTTACAAATATTTTGTCCTCAGATATTCGGTGCGATTCGAGTCCGTATTGCCAAGGCCGTACGGATCAATATTGTTCTGCACTGTGGGTGTTCTGCTGAGAAAACTGGAGGGTGGCTTGAGAGGCGTCAGTCACGTTCTTGTCGATGAAGTAAGTTTAACTATGAGCTTAATAAGTTGTTAGTTTTCTTTGTTTTTCGACAGCAAAGTCTGTTCGAGATTTCGAGCAAAACTCGGCCAATTCAATTTTCACGGTTTTTAATAAAAAATGTTTTACCACTCTTCCAGTAATTTTTTAATGTTCGTATGAATAGCACGTCCAGCTAAACATATTATGTAGTCGTATTAGGTTGTATTTTGCTACAAAAAATTATAGTCCGATGTCCTGTCCTATATTTTACTTCTGTGGACTCTTTAAACAGTCTCATAAGTGTAATTTTTTTCTATAACAGGTCCACGAACGAGATGCGGATACGGATTTCGCGTTGATTTTGCTCAGAGACATGGCACACACGTACCCGGATCTCCGGATCATTCTCATGTCCGCCACAGTCGACACTACGCTGTTCACCTCTTACTTTGGCAACTGTCCTGTTATTGAGGTAAGTCTGCTGATTTGTCCGCCTAAAAGAAAGTCGTTAAAGTGGAAAGTGACTTATATGAGGTTTTCCTAGGTTCCATTTATTAGTTTTTCCTAATATAAAAGTGTTATGCCCGTTTTCACCATCAATTCCTAATTTTAAGTCACCCCTATGAAAACAAATTCCTGTTATCTGTTACCATAGGGGTCACTTAAAAATTAGGGATTGATGGTGAAAACGGGCATTAATCTATCTTATGGGGCCTATGTATTTTCATCAAAACGGAAATACGTTAAACTTTTTTATGTATTTTTGGTAGGTTCATAGTTAGCTACAGCTTTAACGGTTCTTCTTGTGATCGCCAGCTCCATCCCTAGATACGGACATACAGTTAGGCCTCAGCCTCGAGTTTAGCGGGCAGCGGGGCGGGAGCGGCGGCGGCGCGGGAGCGGCAGGATCTTATGCGTAAAATCAAATAGACCGGTTTTCGAAAACAGCGGCGCGGGAGCGGGCAACGAGCGGGCAGCGGCGCGGGAGCGGGCAACGAGCGAGCAGCGCTTTCCTTCTTTTGCCCACAATAAATCGAGCGTTAGGAATAAATTTGAATCGAAATAAAATTGTCGCCTTTGCTCAGATATTTCGTTTGCGAATAAAAACAAATATCTCGACAACACAACCCCGAACACAACACTTCGCCGCTAAAGCGCCGCGCGAGCTGCCCGCTTGTTTCGAGAACGGGTCTGCGTTGCCCGCCCCGCTCCCGCGCCGCCGCCGCTCCCGCCCCGCTGCCCGCTAAACTCGAGGCTGAGGCCTTACAAACGTCAATTCTAAACATCTCTTTTTTCGAAGCCGTCGTTAAATACACTCAAAAATACTTTTATCAACTTTTTTTTACCAACACAGGTCCCCGGCCGCACGTATCCAGTCCGTCAATATTTCTTAGAGGACTGCATAGAGCTGACCAAGTTCGTGCCTCCGATCGACTCGAGGAAACGCAAGTCCTCGGGAAAGAGGGCGAATAAGGACGACGAGGAAGATGATGATGAAGGTAAATAAAAATAAATAAATAAAATAAAAATAAAAAGTATTTATTTCGGATAACAGGGATCCATAATGTTAGTAAAAACTTAGGCTATGTTAGTATCTTATTTCTAAAACAGACTTCGTCCTGCTGAACATGTGACCGATCAGTGGACAATCCCCACTATCGGCTATCTCCTTCAGTACGCTGTGGCAGCTGCCGCGCACTCTGTGCAGTAATGATGCGCACTTTTTGCGCATTATAGATTCAAAGCTATCTACGCCCGCCAACGCAAACACACTACAAAACCGCGGCAGCCGCAACAGCGCCCTGAAGGCGTTATTGTATTGGACACGCAGAGCACTGTAGGCCTTTTTGGTATAGTTGTTCCATAAGCTGCACGAATAAAATGACACACAATATGCTTTAAAAAGCGTTATTTTAACAGTATCTGTGCAGCGACCAAATCTATGTGCCAACATATTCGCCCTGACCGACAGCGCCCTACGTTCCCTATCAATATCTTCATCGTCTTTAAGGCTGTCAGTCACGATATGTCCAAGATATTTAAATTTATAAACTCTTTCTAAGGGTTCATCATAGAGGTTTATAAGGGGAACTACATTAGGGTAAAGATCGTTATTCCACAAAGACGCGCTCCACCAATTTTTGGTCAAAGGAAGCCCGGGGTGCGGGGAGTTTGATCCGAGCAATCTAAGCAGTTGTGGTGCTTTACTGAGACTTCATATTATGGACTATTTATGAGAATCCGAAAAATCACGCTGCACTGTTTTGTTTCATTTGCCTACACTCATGCACTTTCACGAACACTTAATGGTTAATAATGCTCAATAAGTTTATTGCTTCCATAATAGTAATATAGGTTGTTGATGACAGTGAGGGATCAGAGGTTTAAGAGTGAAAAATATAAGAAAATATCCAAGTAAATTCGCGTTTAATTTCGAGACGTTGCTTACAAGACAGCTATCAAAAACAGATTTATTCTTAAAAAAATAAAATAAAAAAGTATAAAATGCAAAGAGGTTCGGTTTGTCACATAGGTGTTATAGCCTGACCAGGAACATAAAAACCCTGGCATAGAGGCGCGTCAATTGCATTTGATAGTTGCAACACTGAGTACAGTCGTACCTGTGTTAAATTAATAGGCTAACTTTATGTATCAGGATTCAGGATTACGGGCTAATTTGATATTTTCATGAATTAACGAAAAAATATTATTATAGGTAACCTGGTTTAAATAAATTAAATGAAAACATCAATCGAGCTAGTAGGATTTATTTTATTATTCATCAATAATCAAATTCAGAACTTGAATATTCAACTGCAATGTCTGCTCATGAACGCTTCAAACTCGGTACTTCTTTCCCAATTCCTTTTTCTTTTTTTTTTTTTCTTTCTTTCTTTCAATTCCATAAAATTCAACACTTAGAAAGTGACAAAAAACTTTAAAATAGGTAGTTGAAACAAACCACAGCTAATTTTTATAGTGGACTGTACTATACGATAAACATGTCAATCAATTTGACACCCTTGTCGGAAAAAATATTCAATGAAAATATTGTCCGAACCCTTAGTATTTCTCTTCGACAAATACTTTAACACATTGTGAACCACTTTTCTTTCACGACTATAAAAAGATTTTAGCTATGTAATTCACAAAATCAATTGCGCACATTTAAAATAAAGTTTGTTTACACTTTGACAGCAATAGACTGACATGCAAGGTGACATGTCAATGAAGTTTTCAGTTACTGTTGCCATTAAAAGAAATTAGTACCATTAGTTTTCCGCAACATGGCGAGGGTTTTTATGTTCCTGGTCAGGCTATACAATAATATACCATTATTACACATTAAATAATAGTCGTCCAAACACAAATTTTAGAAAATTGTCCAAAGCGTACCTGCGCATCGATGTGAAACGCAAATCTGTAAATCCTCCAATAATGCACGTGCTTGGAATTTATTTTAATTTGGCGGCCATTTTGATAATCTTTATTTGTATTTCAAATAGGTCTCGGCGGGGACGAGCAAGATGAAGACATGAACAAGAACTGCCAATTGAGCAACGACTATTCGCCGGAAACGGCAAGGTCTCTCCAGCAACTCTCGGAAAAAGATGTGAGTTGAGACAACCCTATTGCACTATTTTTTATTGCGCTGATTCTGCTCCACACTGATGTCTGGAGCCTATAATGGATGGTATTGTTTGTTTACACATACAATGTCACTATTTTGTTGCAATTTCTTACAAAACTTGCGCGCAAAAAGCAAATCTAGTATGTAAAATCATCAAACTTCTAATGCTCGTAACTCAGTTCAGACTGAGTTTAGAGGTATACATGTCATAGTGAGTTTGGTTTATTACATTATTTTATCATAAAAAAAACAAGGTTTGGTCGATGGCCGCGCGAAAAAAAAGACGCCAATTTCCGTCATTGTCTTTTTGTTGTTGCAAATCTTAGCTTCATTATTCGCTCAAGTTAATGCTACTATCCTAAACTGCGTCAAAAACTTGTTGAAATATTTTGAGTTGTACTATTCTTTATCTACGTGAACTGGTGAAATTAACCCAAGTAAAAGCTTACAATTAAACACTCCATTACAGATGAGCTTCGAACTCATAGAAGCCATACTGACCTACATCGCCAACCTGAACAAGGAAGGCGCCGTACTAGTGTTCCTCCCCGGTTGGAATCTCATCTTCGCGCTGATGAAGCATCTGACCCAGCACCGCATGTTCGGGGACCAGTCCCAGTTTGTGATACTGCCGTTGCACAGCCAGATACCGAGGGAGGATCAGAAGAAGGTGTTTGTTACGCCTCCGCCGGGAATTACCAAGGTAGGTAGATAGGCGTGGATCTAGTCTCATAAAAGAAACAGAAAATCTTGACAATGTGCTGTGAAATCTTGCTAACTAATTCTACAGCATAAAAAGGCTCTTTCCAATCCTAAGGTGCTCAAATATCATAGCTTTAGGTATAGGACCAATATCTAAGTAAATAAAAAACTCAAATGAAATACAAACCATTGTAAATTGCCTGTATGCGAAAGTAGATTTGAATAGAATGAAAATAAAAAGTTGATTTTCGAGATTTCCAGTTGTTTCCAGAAGAGTTTCATTTCAGCACTAATAAAAAGAATCCCCCTTTTCGAATTGGTCACGGTATTTTTACATTCGTTCGTCAGTGATGGAGTATGGATCTGAAACGTGGTCGCTTACTATGGGCCTCATAAGAAGGCTCAATGTCACCCAAAGGGCGATGGAGCGGGCTATGCTCAGAGTTTCCCTGCGTGATCGAATGAGAAATTTTTACATACTGTAATAAAAATAATAATAACATTTTGCCAATATAAAAATTACTCACCGTAGTTATTTATTTACAGGTGATTCTGTCGACCAACATCGCAGAAACGTCAATCACGATCAACGACGTGGTCTACGTCATAGACTCTTGCAAGGCCAAGATGAAACTGTTCACGTCGCACAACAACATGACGTCATACGCCACTGTGTGGGCCAGCAGGACTAATTTGGAGCAGGTTAGTATTTCTATGCCATTCGTGCGTAAAAAAAAGATTTTCAGGCTTAAATTAAAGGTATAAAGTACACAGTCAACGTCATAGACTCGTGCAAAGTTAAGATGAAACTGTTCACGTCACACAATAACATGACGTCATACGCCACTAATTAGGAGCAGGTTAGCTATTTATGATTGACCTTTTATAAAAACCAGTGGTGGAAATAGCCTGCAGAATTGCTAAAATTAAGTGGTAGTGGGTAGGGCACATAGCTCGTAGAGCTGATGGCCGTTGGGACAGAAAAGTTCTCGAGTGGCGACCACGAGCCGGGAGACGTATTGAGCAGGCCCTCCACTAGGTGGACCGACGATCTAAGGTCGCAGAAAGAACCTGGATTCGGGCAGCGCAGGACCGGTCTTTGTGGAAATCCTTTTAGTGGGAGGCCTTTGTCCAGCAGTGGTCGTCATTTGGCTGAAACGACGACCTAATAAGAAATGCCAAAAGCAAATTCAATAATAATATTTTGTGTTTGTCACAGCGCAAAGGCAGGGCAGGTCGTGTGAGGCCTGGCGTTTGCTTCACGCTTTGCACCAGAGCGCGCTTCGACAAGTTAGAAGAACACCAAACGGCTGAGATGTTCCGCACTCCGCTGCATGAACTGGCTCTCAGGTACTTATTTGTTATTATTCCTTCAACATCAGTTGACCTAGGATGCACGCCACAATATAATTTTATCGTTGATTTTAGACGACAAATGTGTCAGGCAAAAACGAAAAAAAATTTATCGTGGCGCACATACTAGGCCCAATGGTAATTAATTAAGTCACCACTGCAGAAAGACAACCCTCTAAATTACCAGAGACAAAAGGGATGTTTCCTGGGTAAAAAAGCAAGAGTTTTAATTAGTCCGTCAGTTAGCTTATCAAAAACTACTCGACACGTATTTTTCACTTTTTAAAACTAATGAAAATGTAAAGAGATAAAGCGTGCTAAAGTTCTAAAGAAAAGGCCCGTGACGTCAGTGAGTGCGTAAAACTGCAGCACTTTGTGACGTCGCGCGAAACTTCAACGCACTATAACTTTGTAATTATTTGTTTGATTGACAATTCAAAATATACATGTTAAATATTTTTTTATATCAAAATTGACGGACTAAAATATTTTTTTTTAGGAAACTAGCCTAATGTAGTATTTTGTCTACGCTTCCCCACGTTTGGCAAGACAGAAAAGGTCTTGCTTCTGCAGTGGAGACTATGCCCTCCATAGGGCTTTGGTGGACTGTTCAACTGACCACGAATCATCTTTGCAGCATCAAGCTCCTCCGCCTAGGCAGTATAGGCCACTTCTTGTCCAAGGCACCAGAACCGCCGCCGCTTGACGCCGTCATAGAAGCAGAGGCCATGTTGAGAGAACTGGGATGTCTGGATGTGGCCAACCAGGATGCCTTGACGCCGCTAGGGACTATACTCGCAAAGCTGCCTATTGGTGAGTGATAGTCAACCTTATTGCTATAGGAATACGACAGGAAGTGCACTGCATGCGCTTGACGCCGTCATAGAGGCAGAGGCCATGTTGAGAGAACTGGGGTGTCTGGACGTGGCCAACCAGGATGCCTTGACGCCGCTAGGGACTATACTCGCAAAGCTGCCTATTGGTGAGTTATAATCGACCTTATTGCTATAGGAATACGACAGGAAATGCACTGCCACATGCGCTTGACACCGTCATAGAGGCAGAAGCTATGTTGAGAGAACTGGGATGTTTGGATGTGGCCAACCAGGATGCCTTGACGCCACTAGGGACTATACTCGCGAAGCTGCCTATTGGTGAGTGATAGTCGACTTTATTGCTATAGGAATACGATAGGAAATGCACTGCCACATGCGCTTGACGCCGTCATAGAGGCAGAAGCCATGTTGAGAGAATTAAGGTGTCTGGATGTGGCCAACCAGGATGCCTTGACGCCGCTAGGGACTATACTCGCAAAGCTGCCTATTGGTGAGTTATAATCGACCTTATTGCTATAGGAATACGACAGGAAATGCACTGCCACATGCGCTTGACACCGTCATAGAGGCAGAAGCTATGTTGAGAGAACTGGGATGTTTGGATGTGGCCAACCAGGATGCCTTGACGCCACTAGGGACTATACTCGCGAAGCTGCCTATTGGTAAGTGATAGTCGTCCTTATTGCTCTAGGAATACGACAGACATAACCCAAGTAGCATTTTACTACATTTAAGAGTTCACATTTAGTTCCAATGTGTACTTAAAGCATTAGTACAGTTCACTCGTGATGTATAAGCTGTATTATTGCAATTAATTACACCTATACCTGCCTAAGGGACTTATAGGAGTGTAGACTAGTGTAGAGTTATACTTTTATACGATTGTTGGTGTTATAATACTCTAACAACTATCCTTTAGTCAGCCGTCTGACTAAGAGCATTATAGGAGGGTAGAGATACGGCAACCGCTGTTTAACGGCCTACTTGTACGATGTTATAGAGCTAGCATTTTAATAGAACACACGTGGTCATTTATAAAGCCAAAGGCTGTTATGTTTACTTATTTTAGACTGTTATACAGCTAGTAGCTGTAGTAGGACTTGTTTGTGATAATTAAAATAACCTTTTTTTACTATCTGTACAAAAGTGTTTCAATGGTTCGCATGTGCACTGTAGGCTGTTAAAAGGACTATATGTGTTGTCCATTAACATCAACAGCAGTTTATTTGTCCACAAGTACTACTCTTATTTGCTTTAAGCTGAACATGAATGTGATATTCTATTACACATTTCCCCAAGCCTGTTTTTAGTTGTTCATGGTGGTTCTGTACATGATGCAGAGGAAAATATTATGCCTGAACCTGAAATTTCCCTTCAAAATATATTGTAAGGAACTGCCTGGCTACGTCATCAAACTACCGGGCGTCGTTTATAAAAACCAACGCCGCGTGTACCGGAGCCCATTTGCTTCTCGGCGCTCGGAACGGACGGTTGTCTGGAGGAATCTCTGTCGGTCGATTGAAGGTCACGTGAGCTATTTTTATTTATCTCTATTTCTTGTTAAATAAGTGTGCAATTGTTATTTTTATGTGATTGAAATTATTTTGAGTTGTTGCGAATAAATGTTTAAAATTAATAAACGGGTTTTCTATTGAATTTGTTTTTTTTTAATTAGTTTCCACTTCTGAATCTTATAATATTCAAAATATACAGATATCAGAGTGTGATGATTGCAGTTCTAGTGATAGTGAATACCATTTTGATTTGGACAATTATTTAACCTTTCGCAAAAAAATAAGAACTGGGCTATTGAAAATCGTATTCCTCATTCCGCTTTGAATAAATTGTCAGGCATAATAAACGAATTTAAACCGGGAACACTACCGTCTGATGCTTAAGGTATTCATACTTGACTATTAGTACCTGGGCTAGGCGATTTAACGGACATTAATAATTGTTATTGCGGATCTCTAAAATTTCAGTATTTGAAAGAATTAAAGATACACAATTGACCTGAACTAGGTACATCTTAAAGCAGTACATAAGTTCACATTAGAATTATAGACATTAGCGCTGTAGTGGTACAAATGTGGAACTTCATATAGATAACAGCATTCTAACAGAACACATGTGAACCTAATATACGCTCACCGCATTAAATTGGAGTTATAACAGTTCACATAGCCGTATTTCATTTCCACCATTTTGTTCTACATAACCTAAAATATTTACCAAATAAATCTCCAAAATTAATGCAGATTTATCACAAAATTCGCAGATAGAGCGATTGAGTTTTGGTTTCATGTTATAATTAATTACCGTAATATAATTATAATGCCAATACAATATCAAAAACTGAAAATTGTAGATTTCCTCTCAGCCAGTTTTAAATATTTTAAAATGAATATCGCGTTTTTACAGAGGCGCGTAAATATTTTAGCTGTAAATATGTATACATTTCACGATAAAGTTGCATTCCCAATGGCATTAACATTATTAAGTATTTAAAACCCGTGTTATTATTTGCATAAATGATTATCCGCCCGAGTTGTTTCCCTCTTGGCACTCACGTACAAATACCAAACTAATATTAAAATGTGGAAATAATTTAGGACACACGTGAACTTTATGTAGCATTGGAGTACTTTTGTCGGACTTTATAACTTTGAAAGCTGTGCATTTAGCCACTTGTTACTCTTTATTACACTCACGTACGTTGTATGGTTCACACTGCGTCCCATATAGTGCCGTAAGTCAGCCTTAAGTCCGATGTTACTACTTAAACTGCTATTATACTGCTAATGTACAGCCATAGTGAACTTAAGGCTGTCTAATTTGTGCCCAAACTGGTTCTATAAAAGCATTATAGCAAGCTATACAGCTCGTATACAGGTGACATACACAGCTTGTGGAGTACATGTGAACGACTAGACATACTATATAGAACCCCGAATGCTACTTGGGAACCGGGCACTTCCAAAGGAAAAACTGGCCACTAAAGCTAGAAGTACCATCTACAACCCGGTCAAGTTAAGGCTAAGAACTCACGGCGTGATTATCGTTTCAGCTCGTAATGACAACTTCTCAAAATGACAACCGGGGCGCAAAATGTCCACTTCTCGAAATGACAACTTCTTAAAATGTCAACTTCGCTAAAAGACAACTTCTCATAATGTCTATTTCTCACAATGTTAAATTCGCATTTGGTCAACTTCGCATAATGACAACTCTAGAAGAACTAGAACTCTAGAAATATTGAAAATAAAATATTAACAAGTAGTTGACGGACTTCTCTAAAGCCGCAATCGATCTCCTTCGAAGATTCAACTGGTCCCCAATGCTGCAATCGACCTCCTTTAAAGACACAGACGGCTTCTGAAGCCGCAACTGGCCTCAAAAGCCACAACCAGGCTCTTCCAAAACCACGATTAAGGCTGTTTTCAGAGTCAAGCGTTTAACCGGTGCCGGTCGCACGCGCGCACTTACAATTACACTAGGTAGTATTAATTTGCGTTTCATAGACACGCCGTTCAAACAGTACACGTAACAGTAATAAGACTCGTTTCACAGCGGTCTGCCGGTCATGCGCGCGCTATTGAGACGCACTGGCCGACAGCACGTGCCGCCAGCGTTAGTCTGAAACCAGCCTAACAAAAAAAAATCGTGTCAACGAAGAAACCATATTAATTTTATATGTGTAAACTTCCAGAGCCTCGCCTAGGCAAGATGATGGTCCTCGGCTTCGTACTGGGCGTGGGCGACGCTCTGACCACAATGGCGGCCAACTCGACGACGTTCCCCGAGGTGTTCGCGCTGGAGGGCCGCCGCCGCCTGTCCGCGCACCAGCGCGCGCTGGCCGGCGAGCGCGCCTCCGACCACGTGGCCATGCTCAACGCCTTCCAGGTGGGTACCTTATTTCATGCCGGAGTCCATGTGACCATGACCATAACCATGATCATGACCATAACCATGATCACAACCATAACCATGACCATGACCATAAAATGCCTCGTGACCATATGCAACGCCTACTCGATGACTACAACGCGTGGCTGATAAAGGTGACAGTTTCTTCCGGCTCTTCTTCTTAGCAGCATCCTAGATATCAGTAGGGCAAGCTTTACTCGAGACAGCTAGGAAAGATGATGGTGCTGGCGGGGTTACTCCAAAAATCGTTATCTGAAGTTTCTCGAAATGTTGCCATTCCTCTCACGCATAGCCAGATGTCAGCATTAGCGACTCCGAAAAAACCTTATCCGAAGTTTCGGATATTGTCATCCCTCTCTCGCAAAGCAAGATACTAGCATGAGCGACGTTGTCAGATAGACCAGAAGCAGCGTTTCGTAGTAGCCTTCTAGGCTTCGTGCTCTAGGTTTAGTCCAAAAATCGTTATCCTAAGCTTCGAATGTTGCCATCCCTCTCACGCAAAGCGAGATAGCATGAGCGACGGTGACAGATAGACCAGAAGCAGCATTTCGCAGTAGCTCTCTAGGCGTCGTGGTTAGGTCGTGCTCTAGGTTTAGTCCAAAAATCGTTATCCAAAGCTTCGAATGTTGCCATCCCTCTCACGCAAAGCCAGACACCAGCATGAGCGACGGCGACAGATAGACAGTAGCCCTCTAGGCCTCGTGCTAGTACGATGGCGGCAACTCGACGACGTTCCCCGAGGTGTTCGCGCTGGAGGGCCGCCGCCGCCTGTCCGCGCACCAGCGCGCGCTGGCCGGCGAGCGCGCCTCCGACCACGTGGCCATGCTCAACGCCTTCCAGGTGGGTGCTGCTTGTGAGTTTCTGCAATTGACCATAACCATGACCATAACCTTGACCTTGATCATGACCATAACCTTGACCATGACCATAACCATGATCATGACCATAACCATAGAACGCCACGTGACCATATGCAACGCCTACTCGATACTATTCGAACTACAACGCGTGGCTTACAAAAGTTGTGACCATAATCATGACCATAACCTTAACCATGACCATATCCATAGAATGCCGCGTGACCATATACAACTCCTACTGGATAACTACAACGCGTGGCTGACAATGGTGACAGTTTCTTTCGCCACTTCTTCAGCAGCAAGCGACGTGCCCGAAGTAGCAGCAGGGCAAGCAGCATTTGAGATCATTAGGCAAGATGGCGGTACTCGGATTCATGCTAGACGGATAACTGTACAACGCGACAAAGGTGACAGTTTCTTCCAGCTCTTCTTCGCAGCAGCAACCTGTATGTTAGTAGGGCAAGCTATACTTGAGATGGCTAGACAAGATGATAGTGCTAGCGAGGTTACTCCAAAAATCGTTATCTGAAGTTTCTCAAATGTTGCTATTCCTCTCACACATAGCCAGATGTCAGCATGAGCGACTCCGAAAAAACCTTATCCAAAGTTTCTAATGTTGCCATCCCTCTCACTCAAAGCAAGATACTAGCATGAGCGACGGTGACAGGTGGATCAGAAAGAGTGTTTAAGAGTTTCGCAGTAGCCTTCTAGGCGTCGTGCTCTAGGTTTAGTCCAAAAATCGTTTATCCAAAGCTTCGAATGTTGCCATCCCTCTCCCGCAAAACGAGACACCAGCATGAGCGACGGCGACAGATAGACAGTAGCCCTCTAGGCCTCGTGCTAGTACGATGGCGGCAACTCGACGACGTTCCCCGAGGTGTTCGCGCTGGAGGGCCGCCGCCGCCTGTCCGCGCACCAGCGCGCGCTGGCCGGCGAGCGCGCCTCCGACCACGTGGCCATGCTCAACGCCTTCCAGGTGGGTGCTGGTTGTGTGTTTTTGCAATTGACCATAACCATTAATCATGACCATAACCTTGACCATGACCATAACATTGACCATGACCATAACATTGACCATGACCATAACATTGACCATGACCATAACATTGACCATGACCATAACCTTGACCATAACCATAATCTTGACCATGACCATAACCATAACCATGATAATGCCACGTGACCATATGCAACGCCTACTGGAACTTGAGACGGCTAGGCAAGATGATGGTGCTAGCAGGGTTACTCCAAAAATGACACCCGGAGTTTCTAATGTTGCCATCTCTCTCACGCAAAGTCAGAAGTCAGCACGAGCTACTTCGAAAATACCTTATCCGAAGTCTCGAATATTGTCATCCCTCTCACGCAAAGCAAGATACTAGCATGAGCGGTGACAGATAGATCAGAAAGAGTGTTTAAGGGTTTCGCAGTAGCCTTCTAGGTGTCGTGCTCTAGGTTCAGTCCAAAAATCGTTATCCAAAGCTTCGAATGTTGCCATCCCTCTCACGCAAAGCAAGACACCAGCATGAGCGACGGCGACAGATAGACAGTAGCCCTCTAGGCCTCGTGCTAGTACGATGGCGGCAACTCGACGACGTTCCCCGAGGTGTTCGCGCTGGAGGGCCGCCGCCGCCTGTCCGGAGCGCGCCTCCGACCACGTGGCCATGCCCAACGCCTTCCAGGTGGGTGCTGGTTGTGACCATGACCATAACCATGATCATGACCATAACCTTGACCGTGACCATAACCATGACCATAGAATGCCACGTGACCATATGCAACGGCTTCTGGATAACGCGTAGCAGACAAAGGTGACGGTTTCTTTCGCCACTTCTTAGGAATAGAGATGACGAGACAGTTCCATATGACACTGGCCGTTTCCATCAATCAGTGATGCGCAAAGCATTTCCCAAGTTCCCCATTATACACAGATACACACAAGTGTTCGTGAACTTAATTTAACATATTTGTCAATAGATGTGGGAGCGAGAGCGCAACAAGGGCGAAGAGAAAGAACTCCAGTGGTGCGAGTGGAAGGGAGTGCAACAAACGACTCTACGGGTGACGTCTGAAGCGAAGTATCAACTTATAAGTAAGAATATTGACTCTCAAACACTAAATTATTGTTTTTATTCAAGAATCCATCTTG
The DNA here is from genome assembly GCF_963855985.1 of Ostrinia nubilalis. Lineage (NCBI taxonomy): Eukaryota > Metazoa > Arthropoda > Insecta > Lepidoptera > Crambidae > Ostrinia > Ostrinia nubilalis. The sequence goes on along the minus strand of NC_087111.1, from coordinate 7,638,694 downwards.
TATGAAAGTTTGTTACTATCGCAAAAGTTGCGGGACGGATTTGATAAAACAATTTTTCAACTTTTCATCATAAAATATGATTTCATGAACCTTTATGGCCAGGCCATACTATGTAGGCTCTTGCCTAACTTCAATGCCTCAATCTGAAACTCATGCCCGTTTCCATCCCTAATTTTAAGTGACTCCTATGAAAACAAAATTCCTGTTATGTGTTACCATAGGGGTCACTTAAAAATTAGGGATTGATGGTGAAAACGGGAATCAGTCGCTTATTCTAAACATGTCACTGAGGTTTCAACCAATGAGGGTTTTCGCGATTGAAAAATCCGCCAGATGGCAATACGTAGACGAGAGGTCCAAATGCTGCATGATTGGTTATTTTTGACATGACATTGACACATATGTCAAAATCCATTCATCCATTCTCGGCTGTAAATAATGTCCCAAAGTGGTAATATCGTAAGCTATCAATAAAGTACTTCAATGCTTTATCACCAGACATCCTGACGACCGCCATCGGTTTCCCCGAAGAGTGCTGTGCGCCGGAACGCTGGAACCCAACAGGACCTGACCCAATGTTGGATCTCGTCGTGGCGCTTATGTGCATGGGGCTCTACCCTAATGTCTGTTTACACCAAGGAAAAAGGAAGGTAAGTGCTACGTTGCTTCCCTTCTTTACTAAAAGACAGACGTGACAGCAAAATGAAATGGTCTTACTAAGTAACTATTCCTCTCTAAGAAGAGGAAGGAAAATTACCTTGTTGTGGATAAACAAATTTTTGGTCAGTAACTATCACCAAATCTGTTCTACGTAATGTAAACTTAGAGGATTGCCAATATTAATTCACATTAGAAAGACAAAAACATGTAACGGAATATCCTATTTCCCATTTTAGTGGAGCGATTACAGGAAATTAAGGCCTATTAAGTACATGTTTTTGTACTGTTATGAAAGTTTAGATAACTGCGCAGTACATTTAAAATTACTTAGGACCTATGGTCCTCACCTATCACCTGTCTTCGGCTTGACACCTCATAGGAAACACCCTGTATAAGAAAAGGAGGAGGTGGCTAAATGACCTCATGATGATAGATCTTCGATAGCTTGTTTCTTTCGCTTGTTTTCTTCCTTATTGCATATTCGTTTGTTTTCATTTTCCCAGGTGCTAACAACAGAAGGCAAGCCGGCCCTCATCCACAAGACCTCAGTCAACTGCAGTAACTTAGAGCAGAAGTTCCCGTCGCCATTGTTCGTGTTCGGCGAGAAAGTGCGCACGCGCGCCATTAGTTGCAAGCAGACCACCATGGTGGCGCCACTGCATCTACTGCTCTTCGCTTGTAGGAAGGTGGAATGGGTGAGTCGCTTCATCACTACATAGTATAAAACAAAGTCGCTCTCCGTTGTTTGTCCCTATGTATGCTTAGATCTTTAAAACTACGCAACGGATTTTATACGTTTTTTTTTAAATAGAGTGATTCAAGAGGAAATTTTATATGTAAATAAATAAATAAATAAATGTATACTTAGCACCCGTACGAAGCCGGAGCGGGTCGCTAGGTGTATATAATATAGGCACTGAAATAGGGTGGGTTATTCCACCAACACCAGTTAACCTGTGAGGTCGTCCGTCACTAGTGGCTGGCGCGTTCACCAAGTAGGTGCCACTAGCAACTAAGGTGCTGTAAGAATACTGGAAAGAGTGGCATCCTATTTTATTCAACTGCAACCATACGCGGGTCGCGGATGTCGCAATATGCAATTAAGGGAGAAATGGCCTCTCGAACCCGTCAACTTGTGGAGTGTATATCATATTATATTATGCCACTGGTAAATTAAAAGGGATTGTCTTCCTGCAGTGGAGAGAATTACGCCCGTATTCACAAACATCACTATGAGGTCTCACAGTGCGCGTGGATGCACAGGGTGACACACGGACCAATCACAGCCCAATTCAACGCTGTGCGTTCAATTTTCTGCTTCACTTAAGCAAGTATCGTTTGTGAATACGGGCGTTAAATCTATTTTGCGTGCAGACCCAAATCAACTTTTAGAACGTAGTCACAATGCGCTCGTATCTTCTTACAGGTGGACAACATGATCCGCCTCGACAACTGGCTGAACCTAGAGATGTGTCCGCGCGCGGCGGCGCTAGTAGTGGCGCTACGGCCGGCCGTGGAGCGGCTGGTGGAGCGCGCCGCCGCCGAGCCCGACGCCGCGCTGCAGTTCACGCCGCACGAGCAGAAGGTAAGGGGACAGTCTGGCCTAGGAAGGGGGACAGCCTGGCCCGGGAAGGGGGACAAACTAGAGCGGGAACGGGGACAAACTAGCCCGGGAAGGGGGACAAACTAGCCCGAGAACGGGGACAGTCTTCTAAGGTCGGGGAGAAAAGGAGATGCTAGCTGCCAGAGAAATTGACGCCTCTACACTTACCTAATGATTCCTCCCTAAGTGTCTAAAATGAGGGAGAACATTGATCCGCCTCGACAACTGGCTGAACCTAGAGATGTGTCCTGGTGGAGCGCGCCGCCGAGCAAACTAGCCCGAGAACAGGGACAGTCTTCTAGGGACGGGGACAGAAGGAAATGGCAGCTGCCCGAGGAACTAATGCCTCTACACTTTCGTAATGATTCCTCCCTAAGTGTCTAAAATGTGGGGGACATTGATCCGCCTCGACAACTGGCTGAACCTAGAGATGTGTCCGCGCGCGGCGGCGCTGGTGGTGGCGCTGCGGCCGGCCGTGGAGCGGCTGGTGGAGCGCGCCGCCGCCGAGCCCGACGCCGCGCTGCAGTTCACGCCGCACGAGCAGAAGGTAAGGGGACAGTATGGCCTAGGAAGGGGGACAGCCTGGCCCGGTAACGGGGACAAACTAGAGCGGGACGGGGACAAACTAGCCCGAGAACGGGAACAGTCTTCAAGGGACAGGGAGAAAAGGGGGTGACAGCTGCCAGAGGAATTAGCGCCTGTACACTTACCTAATGATTCCTCCCTAAGTGTCTAAAATGAGGGAGGACATTGATCCGCCTCGACAACTGGCTGAACCTAGAGATGTGTCCGCGCGCGGCGGCGCTGGTGGTGGCGCTGCGGCCGGCCGTGGAGCGGCTGGTGGAGCGCGCCGCCGCCGAGCCCGACGCCGCGCTGCAGTTCACGCCGCACGAGCAGAAGGTAAGGGGACAGCCTAGTGTAGGAAGGGGGACAAACTAGAGCGGGAACGGGGACAAACTAGCCCGGGAAGGGGGAGAACCTAGCCCGGGAACGGGGACAAACTAGCCCGGAACGGGGATAGTCTTCTAGAGATGGGGAGAGGAGATGGCAGCTGCCAGAGAAATTGACGCCTCTACACTTGCTACGCCTCTACACATACTAATGATTCCTCCCTAAGTGTCTAAAATGTGGGGGACATTGATCCGCCTCGACAACTGGCTGAACCTAGAGATGTGTCCGCGCGCGGCGGCGCTGGTGGTGGCGCTGCGGCCGGCCGTGGAGCGGCTGGTGGAGCGCGCCGCCGCCGAGCCCGACGCCGCGCTGCAGTTCACGCCGCACGAGCAGAAGGTGAGGGGACAGCCTGGTGTAGGAAGGGAGACAAACTAGCCCGGGAACGGGGACAAACTAGCCCGGGAACGGGGACAAACTAGCCCGGGAAGGGGGACAAACTAGCCCGAGAACGGGGACAGACTAGCCCGGGAACGGGACAAACTAGCCCGAAAACGGGAACAGTCTTCTAGAGACAGGGAGAAAAGGGGGTGGCAGCTGCCAGAGAATTTAACGCCTCTACACACTAATGATTCCTCCCTAAGTGTCTAAAATGAGGGAGGACATTGATCCGCCTCGACAACTGGCTGAACCTAGAGATGTGTCCTGGTGGAGCGCGCCGCCGAGCAAACTAGCCCGAGAACGGGAACAGTCATCTATGGACGGGGACAGAAGGAAATGGCAGCTGCCAGAGGAACTAATGCCTCTACACTTTCGTAATGATTCCTCCCTAAGTGTCTAAAATGAGGGAGGACATTGATCCGCCTGGACAACTGGCTGAACCTAGAGATGTGTCCGCGCGCGGCGGCGCTGGTGGTGGCGCTGCGGCCGGCCGTGGAGCGGCTGGTGGAGCGCGCCGCCGCCGAGCCCGACGCCGCGCTGCAGTTCACGCCGCACGAGCAGAAGGTACGGGGACAGCCTGGTGTAGGAAGGGGGACAAACTAGAGCGGGAACGGGGACAAACTATAGCGGGACGGGGACAAACAGTCCAGGAATAGGGACAGTCTATACCAGGAAGAGGGACAAACTAACCCGGGAACGGGGACAAACTATAGCGGGACGGGGACAAACTAGCCCGAGAACGGGAACAGTCTTCAAGGGACAGGGAGAAAAGGGGGTGACAGCTGCCAGAGGATTTAACGCCTCTGCACACTAATGATTCCTCCCTAAGTGTCTAAAATGTGGGGGGATATTGATCCGCCTGGACAACTGGCTGAACCTAGAGATGTGTCCTGGTGGAGCGCGACGCCGAGTAAACTAGCCCGAGAACGGAGACAGTCTTCTAGGTACAGGGAGAAAAGGGGGTGACAGCTGCCAGAGGATTTAACGCCTCTACTTACTAATGATTCCTCCCTAAGTGTCTAAAATGTGGGGGACATTGATCCGCCTCGACAACTGGCTGAACCTAGAGATGTGTCCGCGCGCGGCGGCGCTAGTAGTGGCGCTACGGCCGGCCGTGGAGCGGCTGGTGGAGCGCGCCGCCGCCGAGCCCGACGCCGCGCTGCAGTTCACGCCGCACGAGCAGAAGGTAAGGGGACAGCCTAGTGTAGGAAGGGGGACAAACTAGAGCGGGAACGGGGACAAACTGGCCCGGGAAGGGGGACAAACTAACCCGAGAACGGGGACAAACTAGCCTGAGAATGGGGACAGTCTTAGGAACGGGGAGAGAAGGAGATGGCAGCTGCCAGAGGATTTAACGCCTCTACACTTACTCATGAGTCCTTCCTAAGTGTCTAAAATAAGGGAGGACATTGATCCGCCTCGACAACTGGCTGAACCTAGAGATGTGTCCGCGCGCGGCGGCGCTGGTGGTGGCGCTGCGGCCGGCCGTGGAGCGGCTGGTGGAGCGCGCCGCCGCCGAGCCCGACGCCGCGCTGCAGTTCACGCCGCACGAGCAGAAGGTAAGGGGACAGCCTGGTCTAAGAAGGGGGACAAACTAGAGCGGGAACGGGGACAAACTATAGCGGGACGGGGACAAACTAGCCCGGAACGGGGATAGTCTTCTAGTGACGGGGAGAGGAAATGGCAGCTGCCAGAGGAATTAGCGCCTCTACACTTACCTAATGATTCCTCCCTAAGTGTCTAAAATGAGGGAGGACATTGATCCGCCTCGACAACTGGCTGAACCTAGAGATGTGTCCTGGTGGAGCGCGCCGCCGAGCAAACTAGCCCGAGAACGGAGACAGTCTTCTAGGGACGGGGAGAAAAGGAGATGGCAGCTGCCAGAGAAATTGACGCCTCTACACTTAATGATTCCTCCCTAAGTGTCTAAAATGTGGACAACATGATCCGCCTCGACAACTGGCTGAACCTAGAGATGTGTCCTGGTGGAGCGCGCCGCCGAGCAAACTAGCCCGAGAACGGAGACAGTCTTCTAGGGACGGGGAGAAAAGGAGATGGCAGCTGCCAGAGAAATTGACGCCTCTACACTTAATGATTCCTCCCTAAGTGTCTAAAATGTGGACAACATGATCCGCCTCGACAACTGGCTGAACCTAGAGATGTGTCCGCGCGCGGCGGCGCTGGTGGTGGCGCTGCGGCCGGCCGTGGAGCGGCTGGTGGAGCGCGCCGCCGCCGAGCCCGACGCCGCGCTGCAGTTCACGCCGCACGAGCAGAAGGTACGGGGACAGCCTGGTGTAGGAAGGGGGACAAACTAGAGCGGGAACGGGGACAAACTATAGCGGGACGGGGACAAACAGTCCAGGAATAGGGACAGTCTATACCAGGAAGAGGGACAAACTAACCCGGGAACGGGGACAAACTATAGCGGGACGGGGACAAACTAGCCCGAGAACGGGAACAGTCTTCAAGGGACAGGGAGAAAAGGGGGTGACAGCTGCCAGAGGATTTAACGCCTCTGCACACTAATGATTCCTCCCTAAGTGTCTAAAATGTGGGGGGATATTGATCCGCCTGGACAACTGGCTGAACCTAGAGATGTGTCCTGGTGGAGCGCGACGCCGAGTAAACTAGCCCGAGAACGGAGACAGTCTTCTAGGTACAGGGAGAAAAGGGGGTGACAGCTGCCAGAGGATTTAACGCCTCTACTTACTAATGATTCCTCCCTAAGTGTCTAAAATGTGGGGGACATTGATCCGCCTCGACAACTGGCTGAACCTAGAGATGTGTCCGCGCGCGGCGGCGCTAGTAGTGGCGCTACGGCCGGCCGTGGAGCGGCTGGTGGAGCGCGCCGCCGCCGAGCCCGACGCCGCGCTGCAGTTCACGCCGCACGAGCAGAAGGTAAGGGGACAGCCTAGTGTAGGAAGGGGGACAAACTAGAGCGGGAACGGGGACAAACTGGCCCGGGAAGGGGGACAAACTAACCCGAGAACGGGGACAAACTAGCCTGAGAATGGGGACAGTCTTAGGAACGGGGAGAGAAGGAGATGGCAGCTGCCAGAGGATTTAACGCCTCTACACTTACTCATGAGTCCTTCCTAAGTGTCTAAAATAAGGGAGGACATTGATCCGCCTCGACAACTGGCTGAACCTAGAGATGTGTCCGCGCGCGGCGGCGCTGGTGGTGGCGCTGCGGCCGGCCGTGGAGCGGCTGGTGGAGCGCGCCGCCGCCGAGCCCGACGCCGCGCTGCAGTTCACGCCGCACGAGCAGAAGGTACGGGGACAGCCTGGTGTAGGAAGGGGGACAAACTAGAGCGGGAACGGGGACAGACTAGCCCGAGAACGGGGACAGCCTGCCCCATAATATAGACTTGGAAAGGAGACAGCCTACCAGAAGAATGGAGGACAGCCTGGCCCAGGTAGGGGGACAATCTAGCCCGGGAAGGGGACAAACTAGCCCGAGAACGGGGATAGTCTTCTAGAGATGGGGAGAGGAGATGGCAGCTGCCAGAGAAAATGACGCCTCTACACTTACTAATGATTCCTCCCTAAGTGTCTAAAATGAGGGAGGACATTGATCCGCCTCGACAACTGGCTGAACCTAGAGATGTGTCCTGGTGGAGCGCGCCGCCGAGCAAACTAGCCCGAAAACAGGGACAGTCTTCTAGGGACGGGGAGAGAAGGAGATGGCAGCTGCCAGAGGACCTAATGCCTCTACACTTTCGTAATGATTCCTCCCTAAGTGTCTAAAATATGGGGGATATTGATCCGCCTCGACAACTGGCTGAACCTAGAGATGTGTCCGCGCGCGGCGGCGCTGGTGGTGGCGCTGCGGCCGGCCGTGGAGCGGCTGGTGGAGCGCGCCGCCGCCGAGCCCGACGCCGCGCTGCAGTTCACGCCGCACGAGCAGAAGGTACTTAGTACACTGATGACCAAGGTACTTAGTACACTGACGACCATGAGAGAGAGACCCCATTGGAAATTGTGCGCCTCTGCAGCTCTGTATACCTATCTTAAGTTTCTTCAAGCCCGACGCCGCGCTGCAGTTCACGCCGCACGAGCAGAAGGTACGGGGACAGCCTGGCCTAGGAAGTGGGACAGCCTGGCCAGGAAACGGGGATAAACTAGCCCGGCAAGGGGGACAGACTAGCCCAGAACGGGGACAAACTAGCCCGGAACGGGGATAGTCTTCTAGAGATGGGGAGAGGAGATGTCAGCTGCCAGAGAAATTGACGCCTCTACACTTAATGATTCCTCCCTAAGTGTCTAAAATGTGGGGGATTTTGATCCGCCTCGACAACTGGCTGAACCTAGAGATGTGTCCGCGCGCGGCGGCGCTGGTGGTGGCGCTGCGGCCGGCCGTGGAGCGGCTGGTGGAGCGCGCCGCCGCCGAGCCCGACGCCGCGCTGCAGTTCACGCCGCACGAGCAGAAGGTGAGGGGACAGCCTGGCCTAGGAAGGGGGACAAACTAGAGCGGGAACGGGGACAAACTAGCCCGGGAACGGGGACAGTCTAGGGACGGGGAGAAAAGGGGATGGCAGCTGCCAGTGGAATTGACTCTACACCTAAACCATGATTTCTTCCTAAGCGAGTAACATTTGATCCCTCTGGCAATGATCCGAAGGTAAGGGAGACAGCATGGCCCGGGAAGGTGAAAACTTAGCCCGAGAACGGGGACAGCCTGACCCATAATCTAGACCAGGAAGGAGGAGAGCTTGGCCCGGAAAGGGGACAGCCTGCCAGAAGAATGGAGGACAGCCTGGCCCAGGAAGTGGTAAAACCTAGCCCGGGAATGGGGACAATTTAGACCAGGAAGGGGGAGCGCCTGACCCAGGAAGGGGACAGTCTGGCTCAGGAAGGGGAAAAGGTAGCTGCTAGAGGAATTGATGCCTCTATATCTGCTTATGCTATGATTCCTCTCTAAATGACGTTTCATGAACAAATTCCACTCATGTTTACAACTGTTCCAAGCTATAGTTTTCCAAAAATCAAGATAATCATTTTTGTCATGTGTCTTTACAGGTAGTGGACTGCATAAAGGCCCTCTGCATCATGGACGCCGGAGATTACAATATCACGCGTGAAACGACTCCCCTCGCGTTCAGGCCCGATGGAGCCAAGAGAGGCAACCGGGGGTGGGGTACTAGTGGTCCCCGCGCCGGCTTCGGAGGCGGTTTCGGCAACCGAGGAGGCTTCGGCAGCAACCAGGGCGGTTTCGGCGGCAACCAAGGCGGTTTCGGCGGCAACCAGGGCGGCTTCGGCGGCAATCGCGGCGGATTCGGCAACCGAGGCGGTTTCGGCGGCAACCGAGGCGGATTCGGCGGCAACGACGGCGGATTCGGCAATAGGGGCGGTTTCGGCAACCGCGGCCGAGGTTTCGGCAGAGGGGGATTCAGGGGAAACTCCAATTGGCATTGAAGCATTCCTACCTAACTAATTTTTGGACTATAGTCTATCGCCTAGGTACCTCAATGACTATAGTCTGTGATAGATCTATAATAATGTGTTATGTGTATGTAATAAAGTGACAAAGTTTAAAGAAGTAACTAGTTTTATTTATCACATTATAACAATAGCACTAATCTAAAATAATAATACGATTATGTGTAAGCATACACAGACCACTCATGATTAAAATAACTATCAGTAAAATATAATGAAAGAACATAATGATATTACTAAAAATAATTAAAAGAAAAGCAAATCAATGTCTAACATTGCATCTGATTTTAAGGAAAAGTAACAACTATGATGAGAAGAAATACATTAAAATCTAAAATAAAAACGCCCGTCGGCGTTAGCCTTCGTCAGTCAACCGGATGCTGAACTACTATCAATATAAACTCCTTGTCTGGTGCCACCATCACCTCGCTTCTCTTACTGCGGATTCTTAGGAACGTCAAGTCGTTGGAGGGGTCCAGGTCCCTGACCACTGCTTTCGCCTTGTCCACTAAAGCTGACATCAGACCGGCGTACTGGACTGAGACGTGGTTCTCTAAAGTGGTCTTGATGGGTATACCTACGAAATTAATGTTTAAAGCTATTTTAGCAGTCGACTGCCAGACCAGTACTCAGAAAATTAATTCTGAGGATAAGTATGACTCATTTCACAAAGATTTTAGTGAAGGGAAAACGCTTTCTATTCCAAATTTCCTATAGGTACATAGTGTCAGCAGGATTTCCATGTTCGATTCTGGGTCTGGTTAGGTAATTAAGAAAAATCCTCTCTCTTACTGCCCTACGACAATATTGCATAACGTGCTCTGTGATTGTACATGTAACAGCGTTTTTGCGTCGTCCTATCCGAATACGTGAAAATACGGCCCGGGAATACATAGAACTATTCCGCGAGTCGGAGTTCACGCGTAGAATCGGAAGTATTGAGAAATGAGGGCTATCGTTTTTATACTTAACAATTGGCACCCCTGGCGATTGACAGGACCTTACTCTACAGTGGCGCCATCTTGATGAGTGCAAATACGATAGTCCTCCTACCACTTTCGCGCTCACCAGTTGGTGCCACTGTCTTCGCTACTAGCAAGTGACAGGACCTTACTCTACAGTGGCGCTAACTGGTGAGCGCTAAAACGATAGCCCTCATTGCTCTAAGACGCTCTACTTTCTACTGTGTACTTGATCAACAAGGACTGGAATTCTAATTTGTTTTACCTTCTCCATTCACGATGACGACGCCAGCCACTCCCCGATGGCCGGCGAGCTTTCGAACTGTCTCCTCCGCTTCGTTTGCCATGCTTTAGAAATTAATTTGGCTTTGTTTACCTACTTGTAGCCCTGTTTGTAAATTCGTTCTGACACACTGTCACTATTGCCAGTGTGATTCCAATTTTAAATTTAATTTTTTTAGTACCCTCATGACACCTAACTTTCTTATGGATTTTAAAATCTTGCGCTCTCGGCGGACTTAATGCCTGAGCTGGCATTTTCTTCCAGGCTGACATTTTATCAAACAAAAAGAACAGCACCCCAAAAAAATACATTCAAAAAGATCATTTTATAATCCTATTCATTTATTAGGACTCCTTACTATGCACCTTAATTGGATGATAAGTCAATTTTTGCAATAGAGGAATACTTTATCAGTGTATGTAGCAGCTACTGCAGAACTGTTAGTCTAATATTATTATAAATTAATAAAATGATAAAGCACAGTAATGAGACATGTGTTTATTAAGTACACTCTAAGTACACTAGACAAAACAATTCATCATATCGATACCTCTGGGCTCAAAGGTCGTAAAGGACAAAATACCGAAAATGAGTTATTTATACAGTTTTACTCAGAATTTAATTCTCTATCGATCTGTATATTTAGTTTGTCGAAATTCTCAAAAAAAGTGCCTTTACGACCCATCATTTTTGATAAGCTAAACAGAAATCATCGTGAAAATTGGGATGTAAATACCATTTGATTTTTTAGTACAGTTACCATGGTAGTAAAGAACAAGTAAACACAATTTTTTGGGCGTATAATGTACATGAAATATATCTATTGTCCTATACAACCTAAAATTTTCATACCAAAGTCTAAATAATTTGTCCTTTACGCCCTTAGATTATTAAACAAATATTTTAAAAATCTACAAAGAGAGGATATTAAAACAACTGAGTAGGTAAATTTTATAGACGTTTCTTATTGTATTTAAGTATGTGACTTAAGAACAAACGAAAGAACTGAAAAATCATCAAAAATATGTAATAAAACTATTTTAGAGTGTAACGTTTATATGATTTGTACTTATAAAATGATTACATCTATCCACATCGGGTAAAGTAATGATGCTTTTTATTATTTCTCATATTTGAAGAAACTAGGTATTTGTCAGGTAAAAGATAATTAAAAGATGATTTAAGAAAATGAAAACATACTATAAAATAACGTATTACCTAATTAAGTTAGGATAGTCATCATACAAATTTAAACAATGAAAAAGCTAGATAAGAAAAAGAAGTCACCTTACTGTAGTACCACAAGGTGTCATTATTACCCGACTGCGCCAGAAGGAGGGTTATATTTTTTCGAGTGTATATATGTTTTGCATAAATCACACAAATGCTACGCTTCACAATTGTTTTTAATGATTTCCTAGTTATTTTGACTAACGCCCTTGGTCAAAACCACTTTTGAGTTTTGACTGTAACAATTATAATAAATAAGTATAGTTTCTAAAGTTATTTGGATCAGCTAATAAAGTATAACTACTAACTAGTAGGAAAAATATTTACGCTTAACATGGGAAAATATAGTGGCAATTGAGACTTAATGTACTAAAAAGCGTGAATGCACTTTTTTTCGAAGTTATATTTTATATTAAAAATAATTGGCTTTTATAAACGGTATTATGTAGTAGTAAAGTAAGTGGATGTACTTTACTGGAATGAAAAACTTCCTACTTGTAACATAATTTCAAGCTATTATGAATAACAATGTTTAATCTATTTAGAATAATTATAGTTTGGTTTTCGTTTGTCCTTAATAATTCTATCCTATCTGCATTGTCATAATACATACATAAGGTCAACTGGTTGACAGACTGCCCTATGGAATTAAGTCCGCCATTTGTAGTTTTTTGAAACAATAATAATGATTAAATAAATAAATTAAATTGGTTTCGGCTTTTCGTATAAAGTAGACATTATTATGAAGTTTTATTTAAAAACGTCATAATATATATTTTCTAAATTCGCTCTTATATCGGAAATGGTATATTCTAGTCCGAAGATATCAAAACATCTGCTTGCTTAAATAATAGTTTCATAAATTGTGTGCATTAAATTATGAAATTACGAAAAATCCTTTTATTTCATTTAAAATATTATAAATCATTAAAAATATGTGAAGAAATGGTATATTTCATATCAAACACCATAAAACATTAAATATTTAAGCTAAATTATCAATTTACCCTTGCATAATACCTTACCTGGATGTTCCGTTACGACCTAAGAATACCTATAAATCTCTGTAAATTGTCATTTATTACCTTGGTTTTGGAGTTTTGTAAAATAAAAATAGACTTACGTCCTGAGTAACTTGCCTAGGACGAATATTTGAGGGGCGTAAAGGTCTTTTTGTTGTAATTTTGAGGGCGTAAAGGAAATCTATCTCAGTAAATACAGCCATAGTCCAGTTTTTCAATACCTCTTCGGAAAATGCTGTGAATTCTAAGCACTTTCTTCCTAGGTCATATTTTAAAAGCTTAAAAAACAAAAAAGTTACTGTCGAATAAAAAAATAAAAAAACGTTTTTTGCTTCTCCTGAAAAGTCGTACTTTGTCCTTTACGACCTTTGAGCCCAGAGGTATCGATATTAGCATTATGAGATTATAAGGGGCTTGCTATAAAATAAAAACAAGTACAAAATTTATGCTAGTAAGATTGTAAACTTAACAGATAATATAATAATACATGTTTAACAACATTCTACGTTTCTGATTCATCATTATCTCCCATATTCTCAACTTGAAGGTACAGAGGCAGTCTGCCACTTCTCAACTTTTGCCGTTTATGTACTTTTAGTTGATGCTTCATCATTTGTTTTCGATACCCAAAAGCCTTGCCACAAATATTACAAATATGATCCTTGATTCCAGTATGATCGACTCTCAAATGCATTTCTAGGTTCCTCTTAGTATAGAATCCTCTTCCGCACATTTCACATTTGAAGTCCTGCGGTCCTCGATGTGTCCTAGTATGCTTGTTTAAATTACTTTTGCTAACAAAACAGGCAGCACATTGAGAGCACTGATATGGTTTCTCTCCAGTATGTGACCTCATATGCATTTTTAACGACTCAGAGAATCTGCCTCGATAAGGACATAAAGAACACTTAAACGGTAGTTCATAGAAATGTGTCAATCTATGGCGTGTGAATTGCCCACGAATTGTAAATGTTTTCCCACAAATATCACAAATATGTGTAGGACTTTCAAGTTTGTGTAGCATCATGTGTTTCTTGTAATACAATGAGGCGTAAGACTTATGACATATAGGGCAGACCTGTCGCCTGTTCTCATGCTCATCTGATGTTCTGTGTTCACTGTATTCGGAGAGAGTATCAAAACCAATATTGCACCTTTTGCAATGATATTCGCTGCACCTTTTGCAGTGATATTCGCTGCGTCTTTCTACTGGAATGTGACAATCTAATGAATCCTCATCCATATCCATGCCATTGGGGAAGTCATCATTGTCTTCTTGTTTCTTAAGTATCTGGTCAGACTCTTGGGCAGTTTTGCGAAAAAGTATCGCGCCTCTAAGTAGCGCATGGCACGGGCCGCATAGATGTTTTGGATGTCGATCATCCTCATCAATTTCTATCCCGCCGAATGTAGCTAGCGCCTCAGAAATATCTTTTTTGGCGAAGATTGGAATATCGCCTTCTTTTAAACAGACCCGGCAGAAAGTGAGAGAATCATCTGCCTCTCCTCTGGAAGTGGACGAGTGTCTCTGAGAAACCTCTTCATTTGGGCGCGAAGATCCTTTACATCTCTTCTTACAGTGTAATATTTTCATAAGCAGGAGTGGCCCGACCATTTTGTTGAAGTCACTTGATTGATACCTACAATGGAATACGAAGTTTAAAGAATGGGTTCAACGAACTACGAAAAGGTACCCGTAGAACCCCGCAGTGAACAGGTATACATTAACAACAGTAACGAAATTTTTCTATTGATCACAGGAATATTCATGAATTTCATTCATGAAACAAGTTGTTTTGTTGACCACGGGCGGACCAGGGTGTGGAAAGTTCCATACAACGGTCATCGAAGTGAAACTTGCTTCCAAACAGCGACATCGGTGAATAAATTCAAATACTTTTTAACTACCCTAAAACGCTCTAGATGTCGTTGCTCCTGTTTCCTTTATATTTTCATTTTTTTCTTAATTAAAATATATTTGAGAATATTGTTAATTACAATCTGAAAACTTTTTTTAAATGAAATTAATTTGTTTTAATTTAAAACTGAACATTGACATTTTTGTTATAATTTACATAATAGAGTAGTAGAAATTACTATTTAACATATGGCAACTTTGTTTTTCCTCCAAAATGGCCGGTGTTGTTTTTGTTATGTTAAATGCATTCTTGTTTTCTTAGCCATCATTTAAGTTTTCTGTGGCCCTATTAAAGTATTGAAGAGTCGTCGAGTGAAATTAAAGTTCATTCCTTCGTACCTGCTGCTGTTCTGGTTCATCGGAGTTTTGTTCGTTCCTTCGTGAATCGCGAAGAAACTTTCTGTTAAGTTCACAAGTGATCTGAGTTTTCTCAATGTGCAAATGCTTTTTTAGTGTTGTTGAAAACTTTGCGAAAAGACGCTTTTAGTGTATAATATTATGTGTGTTCATAAATAAAGTAAAATTATTAAATTCAAAAGTTTTTGTTTACTTATTTGCATTTCCATGTGCAATGTAGAATTTTTCCAAATCCATTGTTTTGAAAATAATACAATACGTACACCATAAAGATAAATATTTTCAAAATAATGGATTTGAAAAAATTCTACATTGTACATCATAAAAACAATAATTCTTTGAAGGTTATGAGGGCCTATGTGTGCGTGAACTGTGTGTATGTGTGCGTGGACTTTATGTATGTATGTGTGCGTTACGTACGTAGGTTAAGTACAGGGAATTTAACACCAGGCTGTCAATTAGTAGGCTCAAAAATTTGACAGAGAGGGTTCTCTATTTCCTATGTATTACTTTTCTCTATGGGGCGGACATAAAGAAAGAGTTTGACAGATACTAGAGATGTGCACTAAGCGGCATCCATAATTAACCCTGCGTGCTTTAGAGAGGAATAGTAGCATTGGGTGATTCGATTTGGCTGGAATACATTTGATTCAAACCGTGAATTAAAAAAAAGTACAATACTGTCAAAATTGTTTTCGTTCATTCATCATTCATTCATTCATTCGATCGATTTTTCCACAGATTTTTCAAGTTCAAGTACTTCAAGTTCATTTCGTTTTTTTCATCAAGTTTTTCAGCTTTTTTGAGCCGACTAAACGTTTTTATTATTATTGTTTGTTTGGACTTTCGTAGTTTCGTCTGAATAAATTGCCAACAACCCATTGTCATCATGGATAACGACATAGAAAGCGAAGACGACGATGAAACTCAACAACTGAGGGATTTGCAGAATTTGGAAGCAGTATTAGAAGATGAAAATGCTGGCAGCTGTGCTACTTCCAGGTGTTCAGAGCCAAGTATAATACTTTCGGGTGGTGTGCGTATTCCGGCGTCTTCTCTCGACTCGTTTACGAGAATCGAAACTGCACTTGCTCTAAATAAACTCACAGAAATGAGGCTTCAACGACTTGAAGGTATACTTGTAAATCGTTTCAAACAGAGCACTGGAAAAATAACAGAAATTCAGTCTTCGTATGTCAACATCGAGAAGTATACCAGGCCTACAAAGTTCAGCTTTATTAGCTGTGGAAAGCCATATTTTAAAGATTCTCATAATTTCCCTGCACCAGATAACAGTGATACAATATTGATGAGAAAGTCGGGCATGTACGACTTTTCTTGCGTGGCCTCCGTGCCCGGATGGACTGTGAAAGACAAGAGTGAATTCATTTCATCCATGCTCAAAATGTCAAAAGCTATAAAGATAAAAGAACTCAATTCAAAATTGGCTGAATTCCGACGTGACAATAATATACCTGAAGAAAGGAAATCCAAACTAGTTAAAGCTCTTCAATCAGAAATAAAGTCTGTGGGTAAAAAGTCACTTGATCAATTAGCTTTGCCGTTAAGTTCAGACTTTGACTATGATTGGGAAACTATTGCCAACAAGTTGAACCATAGACACAGTCCGCAAGAATACGCCTCATTATGGAAGTTGTATATGCATCCATCCATTAATAAAGAATGTTGGACTGTAACTGAACATGTAGCGTTGCAACGTCTCGCTCATGTCCATCGATTACAAGACTGGGAATCCGTAGCAGCACAACTGAACACTGACCGTACTGGCTATCAGGTTTTTGTTTATTTTCGCACTAACATGACTAACACTTTATCGGGAAATAGATGGACAAAAGAAGAAGAAGCCTATCTCAAAAGGCTCATAGAATTTTATCGTGAAGACAACTACATTCCGTGGTCGAGAATTGCTGCATGTATGGAGAATAGAACGAAAATTCAGATTTATAATAAGTATCTCAGACTGTTGGAATTAAGGAAAGGTCGGTTCCTGACCGAAGAAGATGCAGTCATTCTAACTGGCATTGCAAAGTATGGGACAAATTTTAAGAAAATTGCTGAATTTCTACCTGGCAGGTCTCAGTCTCAATTAAGGTATCGGTACAAAGTAATAGCAAAACAGCAAATGTCTACTGTGTGGACAATATCGGAAGACAAAAAACTAATGCATTTGATAAATAAAGATGGTAATTCAAATTTTGCTAGCATTGCCAAAGATTTTGTTGGTAAAGACCGTGTTAGCATTCGAGCGAGATATATTACATTGATGAAATGGATGAAACGAAACCCTAATGTAGACATTATTTACGCGCCACGCCGCGGTGCGCGGCGCTTGTTCCATGGCCAAGCTACGGCTAATTTGAATACCGCGATTGATGATCTGAAAAGGAGAATGGAATCTGAACTGGAGACAAAAAAAGCAACAAGAATCACAAAGGAATCGACAGAGGAAGAAATAGATGATGCTATCGTAGCTACTCTTACCACAATAATGGTTAAAGAAGAAGAAGCTTATAGAGAGAAGATGGCTGATAAGCTGGTTTTGGAAGATGATGTAGTAATCTCACATAATCAACTTAATGCGACAAATTTACAAAAATGCCTTATTTTGTTAAAATCAGGCATAAGCAAACAACAATTCACATCAAGTAAATATGCCAAAAGATATCCTGAACTGTTAATCCCTGAGAAACAAGTGTCTTTAGTCAAAGTGAAGTCATATTCGAGAAAAGATGCGAGCAACACTATAAACATTAAATCTCCACCCAATATATGGGGTGAAAATGTATTGACAAACACAGAGTATGTATTTCCTCCTCACTACAGTACGATAACTGGATGCAGGGCATTGTTAGCCCATACTTCGGTGGGAGATTCATTACCAAAGGTTGATTTGAACTTATTGAAAGCAAGAAATGTTTTGTTCAAAGAGAACATGACTCTTTTGATGGAACGTTTTAACAGTTTGTTCTTGTGGCCTATGTTGCTATCGAATGAACATCCGAATAGCGATCAGATGACTGAGTTTTATAACCCGGCTGCCAGAAGAATTCAGCCATTGCTCGCATTGCCTTCCACATCAGGAACTGAGCAAAAAACATTACCTACAGTTAAAGAACAAAGTTCTTCTTGCAGTAAAAATAAACAACCACAAATGAAAAAGAAGAAAAGAAAGTAGTATGTGATAATAAATTATTTTATTTTAACCATTATAATATTAAGACTGTGTACCTATTGATAAGAGTAGTGTTTTAAGCTTATCAATTTTATTAATCACTGTGCTCACGTACCTATGTATCAGTTTTATAAGAAATGGTAAACCATTAGTTTGCGTATTATCTTACTTTAATTAATAAGTAATATTGAATTTTTAATACAAGTGTAATAAATGAATAATTACTGTGTAATCGTTTGTATTTATCGCTACAAAGACTGGCCTGGCAGACAGAAGTTCATAACCCCATCTACAAAGACTAGTTCATTACCCCCCTCTACAAAGACTAGCTCATTACTCCCCTCTATAAAGACTAGATCATTACCCCTTTACAAAGACTAGTTCATTACCCCCCTCTACAAAGACTAGTTCATTACCCCCCCTCTACAAAGACGTTCATTACCCCCCTCTACAAAGACTAGTTCATTACCCACCTCTACAAAGAATAGTTCATTACCCCTCTATAAAGACTAGTTCATTACCCACCTCTATAAAGACTAGTTCACTACCCCCCCTCTACAAAGACTAGTTCATTTATTCGTGGGTGGCAGATTTATATCTGAAATAAAAATGGAAAAAATGTGTATTTATTTCAAAAACAGAAATCCAATTAAAAAATCAATTCATAAAATTATTCATTCGACTATCCATTTGTACAAATACACATACAAATCTGTGAATCTGACACTAGTTTACTACACAGCTATTTTCTCTGTGGTCCCCAAATTAAAAAAGTAAACGCCAGCGTACCGAGATGTGTGCTACGATTTTTAATTTCGATTTTTTATGATTTCTAATGTATTTATGTGGTTTCAAATTGTAAAATGTTGAATTTAAAGGCATGTGCCGCCTGCCTGAGCACTAACGTGACATTAATCAGTCTGGAAAGTGGAAAATTACGTGAACAATTCTACAAACTAACAGGGCTTCAGGTATTTTGTTTATTTTTACTATAAAATGAGTTAATTCTAATATTTTTAAGGTAAGGGAAGGCTCTAATCCACGTTATAAAAATACTGTATTGTTACATCAACTTAATAAGAATATTTGCACTGAATTTCTTTGGTAATTATACCTTGTTGTTTACACCTAAAGTTCATCTTTCCTTTTTAATTAATAATAACGTCACAAAATTGCTTCTCTATAGTTCAAGGTTGAGTTTCCCCCAGTTCAAAAAATCACAAGTTTGAAGTTATGTATTGGCTCTAAAATATTAACAAAGTCTGCATAAATAAATCTACATTTTCTTTTCAACATTAATAATTTTGAATTTGTTTTCAGAGTGCAAGATACGATGGGCTACCAGAATTTTTATGTTTTGAATGTGTTGGTTACGTGAAACGCTTTATCAAATTCCGAGATAAATGCCAGAGAGCACATTTTACCTTCAAGGAATTGCTACTCCAAAATAAAGAGGTAAAAGTACAAAACTTCGTGAAATGATGTTTATTGTTTGTTTATGTTTTAATTTAATTTTCATGAATGGCTCAGGGAATGTGAAATGCTACTGCTAATTTAATAAAATATCTTAAATTTTATGTTTATTCCAGATACAAAAATCAACTCTAGAAGCGATTAATCGGGAAGTTATTGGTATTGCGCCTTCACTGTCATACTTAAATCTAGACAAAGTTCACTATGAGCAAGCTAAGTTTTGTTGGGTTCATAACAACCGGTTATCGGTAAAACATAATGATGATATACCCATATTTACCTATGGGACACTATCTAAAGAGATCATGTTCGAGTCAAACAAAGTAAATGGAGATTTAACTGCTGAAAACTTAAAAGAAGATGACAAGGATTCAATTAATATTAAAGATTTTATTAAATTTCAAGATGACAATGAAGATCAGGACTTATATCAGCAATCAACATCTAGTCCTGCCAAAAATAGGATACGGACGGTGCTTGATTTTGAGGTTGATAGGTATCTTGATAGTGACAGTGATAGTAACATACTCGACACAGCAAATGATAGTAACACACTCGACACAGCAAATGATAGCAATACTATAGATGAGCCAAGTAAGCTGGAGAACAGTGTAGATGGGAGTGATCTCAACTTTGAATATGCAATAGTGAATCCAATATCGATGAAGGAAGCGAAAGCAGTAGTGGAGATATGCACGTTACTTTGTGATAAAAAAGACAGATTTCGCTGTGACGTTTGCAATAAACCATACATTAGTGAAAAGAGGCTAAAGATTCACCAGCGTATGCATGATAAGGTATGACAGTTTGAAATTATTTACTTAACTTTAGTTAGAAGATAATTTTATTGTGTCTCTCTAAAGATCTCACCCATATTCCTCTAAAGTACGGCCAACGAGAAGCGATACCAAATGTAAACAAACCCAATGTCATGGGTGAACCCATCTGACTTTGACATATTTTGGCGGGAGAACGAGACATTACAAGAAATACACAAGATGGGAAGAGACAGAATATATTGTCAACTCGACAGTCGTATCGACCTTTTGTATCGCTGCTAGTTGGCTGTACTTTACACAACACATTGCCTGTTGTGGTAGTTATAAATTAATATGTATTTTTTTCTTTTTCAGTATGTAAGTGGTTTATTTGAATGTGAATTGTGCCATTATTGTTATAAGACTGACCATTTGTTGCAATCGCATATGAGGGAAAAGCATATGTTTAAATATATTTGTAGAAAGTGTCCTGAAGTTAGTTTTGACCGGTAAGTTTTTTTATTGTGAATCCTTCAATTTATATGATGATAAAAAAGGCATTATGATATGTGTAATAGTGTGAGACGATATTTACAGCAATGACAAATTTTGTTTGTGCAGATTTTTTGGCACAAAAATTATAGTTTTTACCTTTACAATTTGCGAATGGCTTATGTACTTTAACTAAATGTCTTTTAACATGTTTTTTTCAGTTGTACAGCAAAGCAGCACTACTTAAATGTCCACGTGCAGAATGGCATAAGAAACAAAAGTGCAAACTACCAACGCCCTGACTGGCTGGACAAAAGAGGTGGGAAACGTCAGAGAAACACCGTCCAGGAACCTGAAACTCACATTAAAAAGAGGAGAAAGAATCCCATTGATTTTCCAGTGTACACACCAATATCTCATAACGAACAGTATGAATTAATTCTCGCCAGAAAGATGACTAAAAATTATTTGGAGTCGCAGTATAAGTGTGAATTGTGCTTTAAAGGCTTCAGGTCAGAGACTACCCTCAACACTCATTTGAAAAAACATGACCCGGTAAGAAAAATTACAATTTAACACAATATTTAAATCTTTGGACTGGAGATATTTTATGCAACAATAATCTTTAGGCGGTTTCGCACAGCATCCGACTCAAATTTATGGTAATAGTATACAGTCTGGAGTAGTTGAAAAACTATTTGTACATTAGTTTACACATAGATCCGATTTCAGTCACCAAAATTGTCGAGATAGTTTTTTCTGGTACCGTATTTTGATTGATTCGGATCGGACGGAGAGCGAAACTTATGCTTTATTTTACGTTCATCATCCTCTACGTAATATTGGTTGTTTTAAAAAGCTATCTTATTTCCAGCAAATATCTGGGCCACTACAATGCGATATGTGCAAGCTACACTTCCCGGAGAAACGGAAAATGTATAAACACATGCGAATGACGCACGTTTGCAAGTACTCGTGTCAATTGTGCAACTTTGAGTGTTTCAGTTTGTAAGTTTCGCACGTTTTTTGATATTCAATATCCATCTCTGATATTTTGTTATGCAACCTATTTACGTATTGTAGTAAAGTCCGGTCGCCGAGCAGATAGAATTTCGTACAATGACCCCGAACTACCCATCCTTATCGCTCGCGCGTAATTATATTGCCGTCGCGCTCGCACACTCACTACGGCCGCCCTTCGCACAGTGAGTGTGTTCATCATTGTACAAAATTCTATCTGCTCGACGACCGGACTTTAGGAGTTAAAATTAGCTGTAGCCTATATTGGACAATAATTTTGCTCTGGGCTACCTAATGTAACTTCTAATAGAAATAAACTATAGTCGATTCCACGAATCGTAGTTCTAAAGATCTTATACATAGGGACAGACAGTGGAAAGCGACATTGTTTTATACTATGTAATGAAGTTAGAACGTCTTTAACTTTAATCGGTTTTATTTTTTCTACAGGGGCCAGTCAATCACACATTACAAGTGGCACAAAAATGTTATATACCCATGTCCTCACTGTGATAGAAAGTTTGAGTAAGTATAAAATCTATACTAATATTATAAATGCGAAAGTAACTCTGTCTGTCTGTCTCTCTTTCACGCCAAAACCACTGAACCGATTTTGATGAAAGGCATAGAGATAGTTTGAGTCTCGGGAAAGGACATATGATAGTTTTTATCCTGGTTTTTGAAACAGGGACGCGCGCGATAAAGTTTTTCTGTGACAGACAAAATTCGAAGCCGCGGGCGGAAAGCTAATAAAATATATGTCTAAAGCCTGGTCTGTGAGCACGTAGAATTTTGTCCAATGACCCCAAGCTACCCACCCTTATCGCTCGCGCGTAATTATGTTGCTGTCGCGCTCGCACATATTGCGGGCGCGCGTCGCACAGTCGCGACAGCAATATAATTACGCGCGAGCGATAAGGATGGGTAGCTTGGGGTCATTGGACAAAATTCTACGTGCTCACGGACCAGGCTTTAGTGTGCATCTCTGTTTCAAAAATAGCTGCCCCGCCTGCCATGAGTCTTTGCGAGTATAGATCGTGCTATGTAAAAATCATCATCTAACTTATATTGTTTTGTGTTATCAGGAAGATATCGACCCAATTAACGCACATTCGGATCAAGCACCCGTCGACGAACGTGTGTAGCCTGTGTGGCCATAGCTTCGTGAGCGTGACCGGGCTACACAACCACATGGCCATCTCGCACACTAAAGAGGTCAGTCGTCATCAACTAAAGCCCGGTCTGTGAGCACGTAGAATTTTGTCCAATGACCCCAAGCTACCCATCCTTATCGCTCGCGCGTAATTATATTTGCTGTCGCGAATGTGCGACGGGTAAGGCGACGGGCGCCCGCAGTGAGTGTGTTAGCGCGACAGCAATATAATTACGCGCGAGCGATAAGGATGGGTAGCTTGCGGTCATTGGTCAAAATTCTACGTGCTCAGAGACCGGGCTTTACGATTCTTCATTTTAGAACAATGTTACTACAGTGGTCTAAAATTCGTATTCACAAACGATGCTTGCTTAAGTGAAGCAGCAAATCGAACACAGCGTTGAATAGAGCTCTGTGATTGGTTCCTGTATCACCCTATGCGTCCACGTGCCCTGTGAGACTTCATAGTAATGTTTGTGAATACGAACGTAAGACAAGGGTGGGGCAAGTCATACCCAGCTTATGGCAATTTAAAAAAAATCACAAACTCTATATTAAACCTGTTTTGAGACAAATAAATACTTTCTATTTTTATTTTCTATTTCTATTATACACTTTTGATTCTTTTTGTTCCCCTACCCTATGTCAAAACTGGATCTATTGCTAGAACCATCCATAAGAATTCATGCTAAATTGGTCTTTATTCCACAGGATGTAGAGTCTACCAAGACCGTAACAGTGGACAAATCCAGCCCGCATTACTGCGCTGAATGTGACGTTCAGTTTGTGAGCGCGACGGCCTTCGATACACACCTGGGAAGTTCTAACAAGCATTCGACTATTAACAAGTGAGTACCAACAGAGTAAATACAAATGAGTAGGTCATCTTCATAGAAACGCACCGCGCGCGGTTTGTATGTGAGCGCGCCAATACGTATGCGGCGCGCACGCACACACTGACAAAATTCGGCGCAACCACGACTGGCTCCCCAGGTCAGTGTGTTCTATGAAGATAACCTACTATCCGTTCGCGATAAGTTTGCCGCTAGCGATATGACGTCACTCGAAGGAAAGCGTCTATAACTTTAGCAAACTATATTGAAAATATTTTTTATTTATTAATATTGATAAGAATTGTGTATTTGCGTAAAATAAAACACTTAATTGCGTTTAATCAATAACAAATTGCGTTTAATCGCGGTTGGTGGAGGGGACGCGCATTTCACGGACCGGCAAACTTAGCGCGAACGGGTAGTACCTATATTCCCAAACGGTTACAAAGTGCCCGAGTGAGCGTGTCGCGAGTATCCGGCTGTAGCCTTGGATTTCCGCGACACCACCGGCGACAGCCTGTCTTCATGGCGGACCCTACACGCCCCCCTTTGTGGGGGGCTGACGGGAATGGCCCGAAACGCCAAGCCGTTCCCGTCAAATGGAGGTGGCAAGGGTGCCCAAGCACCCCCGACCTGCAAAGTGGACAAACAACCTCATTAAGGTAGCAGGAAGGTGCTGGATGCAGGTCGCTATCAACCAGTTAATCTGGAAATCATTCGGGAAGGGCGTCCTGTGGCTGGGATTATGATGTGTATTCAATAACGTCTATCCTGCAAAAACTGTACCGAGTGCTCATGCACATACATTCTTAGAGCGGCCGCCCGCGACTTCGTATGCGTGGATCCTGTTTTACGCCCTTAGGGGTGGAGTTTCGTAAAATCCTTTCTTAGCGGATGCCTACGTCATAACATCTACCTGCATGCCAAATTTCAGCCAGATCCGTCTAGTGGTTTGGGCTGTGTGTTGATGGATCACTATGTCAGTCACCTTTGAGTTATATGTATTTAGATTACTTAAAGCTGCCTATCCACCAGGTCGATCCGCTCGCTGCGTCGCACGCGGCGCAACCTCGGCCCGCGCGAGCGCGTCCCTCGCACGCCGCGCCCGCGCCGCTCGCGCCGCTCCTGGGCCGACATCATACACAACAACGGCGAGCAGACGCCGACCACCTGCGAGGTGGTGAGTATACTGACCACCCTGGAAAACAAATTTAGGCCTTGCCGGGCTAGAATGTGCGCCGTGATAAAATCATATAAGATAATTATTATAATGGGAATAATTGAAATGAAATAACGTATTTCTGTGAAAGCCGAAGATCGAGAGTCTTTTATTTTATAATCCATAAAATATTACATAGACAAAACATTCAATAGAGTTTAAGATTATCTATAGTTTATTTGGTGTTCAAACTACTTTCTAACACCCCAACTACAGCAAATAAACGATAATTACAAAAAACAAGTTTTACGGGACATAACGCTTAAGTCAGAACATCAGCTGGCATTGCATTAGTTGGTATACCCATACCGTTCTGGTGGCCTTCTCACTCGTTTGGGTATTACTGTAATTGCTGGTTCTGGTAACATTGTTTCCTTCACCTCTTCAGATGTTTGAGATTGATGCAAAGTTGAATCCAAATCAGTCGACAAAGCATTAGACTCTGAAGGTCCTACTGTGTCATCATGGGACTCATTTTCAGTGAAATCTACAGGGCTCATAATGACATCCAACTTTTCTTCATCAATGTTATTGCTACTGCTTGGAATCTCTGATTGGACAATATCCCCAACTGAAACTGTTACATTAGAATCTGATGTACAGTTTCCTTTTGCATTCTCATGTACAATAACATCTCTACTAATTGTAATATATCTTTTGATGGGGTCATAAACTCTGTATCCCTTTACATTATCTGAGAAGCCGACTAATATGTGCTGTCTTGATTTACTATCCCACTTTAGTCGTTTCTCTTTTGGTATGTGAACCATAACATGACTGCCAAATATTCTAATATGGGCTAAATCTGGTTTCCTGTTTGTCCAGAGCTCATAAGGAGTTTTATTATTTAGTCCTGATGCTACAGATCTATTCTTAAGATAGACAGCGGTGTTTGTTGCCTCTGCCCAGAACTTCTTATCTAATCCTGCATCAAATAATAAACAACGGGCTCTCTCTACAATTGTCCTATTAGTTCGTTCACTCAAACCATTTTGTTCGGGAGTGTATGGATTGGTCTTTTGATGTATTATGCCACTCTTTTTTAGGAAATTCTCAAATTCATTGCTACAAAACTCTAACCCATTATCAGTTCTGAATACTTTGATTTTTCTACATTGTTGGTTCTCTACTACTTCCTTATATTCCCTGAAGTACTTGAAAACTTCTCTTTTCTCTTTGAGGAAATAGACAAACACCATTCGAGTAAAATCATCAACAAATATAAGAAAATACCTTGCTCCACCAATTGAAGTAACCTCCATGGGGCCACAGACATCAGCGTGGATAACTTCCAATGGCTCGCTGCTCCTCGTTCCCACATGGCCAAATGGTGAGCGCGACTGCTTTCCTTCACAGCACACGGTACACGAGTTTTTGTTGATCACGGAGTTATCAGTGCACGATATTCCTGTCACTGCTCCATCTTTCATCTTGTTCAGATCGTTCATATTCAGATGTCCAAGTCTCCTGTGCCACACTTCACTGCTTGCTGCTGAAGAGCTTGATGTAAACAAACACTGTTTCTTTTCTATGACCATCTTGTAGACACCATCTATCAGATTTGCTACAGCCACTAAAGTGTTCTGTCTGTTGTAAACATAGCAACAATTCTCTTTAAAATCGACTTTATTCCCATTCTTGATAAGTTGACTGATGGAAATTAGGTTTGTGGTAAGGTTAGGTACACACAACACATCTTTCAGCGTCACTTCATAAAGGGAATCCGGAGTAACGGTCATGATATCGACATCCCCAGAGCATAAAACTGGCATAGCATTCTGATTTGCCGCTATAATCTCCTTAATGCTTGTAGTAAAAGATGCATTCTGTATCATGTTTATATTTGGAGTCATATGTGTACTCGCACCGCTATCCAAATAGAAGTCCTGTTTGCTGTAATTTCCACTCAAGAAAACTGCCGAAAATGCGTTTGTTTTCTTTATCTGAGGCTGATTACTCTGTTGTTTACATTGAGATTTGTAATGTCCAAACTGCTTACAACGATAACACTTGACACTTGACTTGTCCGATTTGACATTTGATGAGTCGGGCATAGACTTTCCATTTCCGCCATACGCACCGCCATGAAGTTGGTTGGAGTTGTCGAACTTGCCAGTGCTACCAACTTTCAAACTATGACGACTGTGCTGCCCTCTACTCAAGAATGCGCTTCCCGCCTCGCAGTCATTTCCTGCCAAATCTATGAGCTTCGTTTTCACTACGTCACTGGTAATGGCGATTCCCGAATGCTCGATTGCCATAATCATGGGGAAATACTTTTCAGGCAAACCAGCTAACAATAAACTCCCGATCCACTCGTCATTTACGGAGAAACCTGTTCCCGACAACTTCTGGGCCGTTTCGATGATTTGTGTAACATAACTCGTCATTGATTCGCAGCTGTCAAGGCGAATTGATATCAAATTCCTGAGTAATGTTATTCGTCTTGAGAATCCAGAATCATCAAACATGTTTCTTATTCTCTGCCACAGATCTTTGGTGCTTTTAGCTTCTTTAATGTGGACGTATAATGACGGATCTATTGTTAGGATCAGCTTGGCCATTGCTTTTCTGTCTTCTGTTGCCCTGGCTTCTGAACTTTCTTGCTTGATGCAGTCAGACATGCCCTCCAAGACCAGCAAATTTTCCGCTGCAAACGCCCATTCGTGGTAATTCTGGCGACCCAATAGCTTAGGCACACTGGTTATGAATGCGTTCGAAGACATTTTTGATGTTTCAGTTCTTGCTTCTTGTAAATAAATACGCGCCTATTCCAGATAATGCACTTATTGATGACTTTTTGGGTTTACTGGGCCCATAACCTATTATAATGGGAATAATTGAAATGAAATAACGTATTTCTGTGAAAGCCGAAGATCGAGAGTCTTTTATTTTATAATCCATAAAATATTACATAGACAAAACATTCAATAGAGTTTAAGATTATCTATAGTTTATTTGGTGTTCAAACTACTTTCTAACAATAATTTTAGACGACAAAATAATGTATTTATTATTATTATCGCGTAAAGTCGATAAAATGGCGCGATAAAAGCTTATCTCCATGTTTCTCTGTCCTTTACAATTGTGATCCAATTTTCACCAGCATTCTTTATTATTTCATCAATACATTTTTCTCTCAGTCTACCTTCTAGATTTACAGGTTAAATTGGATATAGTTAACACCAAAAACATATAATTTCAACTGAGTTAGCGAAAAAGTAACGTTATAGTTTGTATTTGCCATGCAAAATCTATAGCAGACTCGCGCTTTGACAGCTAATAAAAGTGTGAATCAACTATCCTAAATAAGCTTCTAAAACAAATAATTGACGGTTACAGTGCGGCAAGTTCCTGCCGAACGACGTGCAAGCGAGGAAGCATTACGAGGCCGAGCACCCGGGAGCTGATTACTTGAAGCGGTATATGTGTGACGTCTGCGGACACACTACCAGGGTAACATATTGTTGGAATGTTCTAGCAAAGTAGTCTCTACTCTTACCGTACTGTATGACACTTTGTGTGTGTCTTGCTATGTTACTGTAAATTTTCATCTCTGTCCAAAGGTTTGTCGATGATAATTTACCTTAGACCTTATAATGTACCAAACTCCAAACTGTGTATGAGAATATTGAACTCGATTTTTTAGACTTATTATATTAGTCCTGTTTAAAACTTCATCACAAGGGCTGGGAGCGTAGCGCGCTCTGAGCAACTGTTATAGTGAGATGTCAAAACCCACGTCCCACGCCATCTTAAAAATGTATTATCTTGGAAACAACACGACGCCGCGACGTATCAAAAAAAAAAAATGTTTTCAGTCATATTTGTAAAGTAACATCTAACGGTGATATTGTTTTTTCCAGCAATACGCCAACTTGATGGTGCACATGCGAACGCACACGCGCGAGCGGCCCTACGAGTGTCCGCACTGCGACCGCCGCTTCTCCATGCCTAGCAACCGCGACCGGCACATCGTCGTGAGTATACGAAGATATGAGTAACTGGTGTGATACTAGGATACAATAAGGAAACGTAGTCACGTGCATTCACGCGCGAGCGGCCCTACGAGTGTCCCCACTGCGACCGCCGCTTCTCCATGCCTAGCAACCGCGACCGGCACATCGTCGTGAGTATACGAAGATATGAGTAACTGGTGTGATACTAGGATACAATAAAGTAACGTAGTCACGTTGTGAGTATACGAAGATACAAGTAACTGTTGTGGTACTAGGATCTAAGAAAGAAAGAAACGTAGTCACGTGCGTTCACGCGCGAGCGGCCCTACGAGTGTCCGCACTGCGACCGCCGCTTCTCCATGCCTAGCAACCGCGACCGGCACATCGTCGTGAGTATACGAAGATACAAGTAACTGGTGTGGTACTAGGATCTAAGAAAGAAAGAAACGTAATCACGTGCGATCACGCGCCAGCGGCCCTACGAGTGCCCACACTGCGACCGCCGCTTCTCCATGCCTAGCAACCGCGACCGGCACATCGTCGTGAGTATACGAAGATATGAGTAACTGGTGTGATACTAGGATACAATAAAGAAACGTAGTCACGTGCGATCACGCGCGAGCGGCCCTACGAGTGCCCACACTGCGACCGCCGCTTCTCCATGCCTAGCAACCGCGACCGGCACATCGTCGTGAGTATACGAAGATACAAGTAACTGGTGTGGTACTAGGATCTAAGAAAGAAAGAAACGTAGTCACGTGCGTTCACGCGCGAGCGGCCCTACGAGTGTCCGCACTGCGACCGCCGCTTCTCCATGCCTAGCAACCGCGACCGGCACATCGTCGTGAGTATACGAAGATACAAGTAACTGGTGTGGTACTAGGATCTAAGAAAGAAAGAAACGTAGTCACGTGCGTTCACGCGCGAGCGGCCCTACGAGTGTCCGCACTGCGACCGCCGCTTCTCCATGCCTAGCAACCGCGACCGGCACATCGTTGTGAGTATACGAAGATATGAGTAACTGGTGTGATACTAGGATACAATAAAGAAACGTAGTCACGTGCGTTCACGCGCGAGCGGCCCTACGAGTGTCCGCACTGCGACCGCCGCTTCTCCATGCCCAGTAACCGCGACCGGCACATCGTTGTGAGTATACGAAAAATAATAGTAATTAGTGTGATACGTCGTCCAAAGAACTTGTGTGATACTGGGGTCCACCAAGGAACTGGCGTGATACTTGTTGTCAAAATTACGGGTGATACATGTAACTGGTGGGTGTGATACCAATGTATCTTACGGGACTATTCCCATCTCTCGTTCCCACCACTGCAACTCCTGTGTAGCCAGGATCTACAGCTTGACCGCCAATAAAAACCCAACCAATGAAGGTCAAGTTTGTCCCGGGGGAAAGTTAAACTGTCATTGGACCCGTAACGAAATTAATCAGAAGAAAATAGGAGGAGTTCGAAATTAAGGTTCGACTTCCCTCCATTGCAAAGCGGAAGACTAGGTGTTTTTCTTGACAAATGTATCTTGTGATACATGGAGTCCAAGTATCACTTATGTGATACTAAGGTTTAAGTAACTGGTGTGATACATTGGGTCCAAAAAGTAACTAGCGTGATAAGGGGCCCAAGTAACTGGTGTGATACATAGAGTCCAGTAACTGGCGTGTAACATGGGGTCCAAATATCTGGCGTGTTTTATATGAGGTCAAAGTACCAGCTACTTTATACTACTACTACTGATACAAGGAAAAAATATAAATAATGGGTATAGTTGTTGCGATTCACGAAGGCTAGTGAGCTTTAGATGTGTGGTGGCTCGCTACTGTTTGCTTTTCAAAAGTTTTGACAGACATTACACTATCGTTATGTGCATGTACACGTACACACACAAGTAAAGCTCAATCGCCTTCGTGAGTTGCAAGAACTACAATCTATCTAAATATCTATATAAATAAAAATGAATTGATGTTCGTTAGTCTGATTAAAACTCGAGAACGGTTGGGCCGATTGAGCTGATTTTGGTGTTAAAATGTTTGTCGTAGTCCAGGGTAGGTCTAAACGGTGAGCAAATAAGGAAAGATTTGCTTATTATTGCCTTTAAGGCGGAACAGAGTTCGCCGGGTCAGCTAGTAAAAAAATAAAAAACGTTTATTGCTTTTTACACATAAAAGGAGTGCAGAGACCATCTGTCATTCGCTTTGCGATGGAAGGAAGTCGAACCTTAACTTCGAACTCCTCCAATGTTCCTCCAATGGATCTACAGCTTGACCGCCAATAAAAACCCAAACAATGAAGGTCAAGTTTGTCCCGGGGGAAAGTTAAACTGTCATTGGACCCGCAACGAAATTAATCAGAAGAACATAGGAGGAGTTCGAAATTAAGGTTCGACTTCCCTCCATTGCAAAGCGGAAGACTAGGTGTTTTTCTTGACAAATGTATCTTGTGATACATGGAGTCCAAGTATCATTTATGTGATACTAAGGTTTAAGTAACTAGCGTGATACGAGGCCCAAGTAACTGGTGTGATACATGAAGTCCAGTAACTGGTGTGTAACATGGGGTCCAAATATCTGGCGTGTTTTATATGAGGTCAAAATAACTGGTGTGATGCAAGTAACTGGAAAAAATATAAGCAATGGGTATAGTTTTATATAGTTTTAGGTGTGTGGTGGCTCGCTATCGTTATGTGCATGTACACGTACACACAAGTAAAGCTCACTCGCCTTCGTGAGTTGCAAGAACTAAAAGGCTCGGTGCAAATGGGCCACCGACCACAGCCACCGGTGGGAGTGTCAGAAGCAGGCGACAGCCACCAACTCATTTTATAACCCACTCGTTGCTAAATATTCGGAATAGGTAATTTGGATAAGGTATTTTAAAATATTTGAATTAAGTGGATTAGGTAAATCACCTAAATATCTTAATCCAACCAATTTCTAGCGGGGGGTGAAGTAGTGCGACAGTGGCGGGTGTTGGCGTTTTGTGTGGCACGTAGTGTCCACTAGGGGCGAGTAGCGGATACTAATGTAGCGAGTGGCCGCCACCGGATACACGTGTGCGGCGCGTCTATACAAAATATATTAAAAAGTGTGTTAAGTCGCCGTCGCTGGCCACCGGTGGCCGTGGTCGGTGGCCCGTTTACGCCGACACTAGTAAATAACGTAATTCCAGGTGCACACGGGCGAGAAGCGCTACCAATGCCAGCACTGCCACCGGCGCTTCACGCAGAGCAGCGCCGTCAAGCTGCACATCCAGACCGTGCACCTCAAGATCCCCTACGCGCCCTGGGACAAGAAGAACCGCAAGCGGCGCAAGGTAACCTATCCTCAAATGTTTGTTTCAGCCAGCTCACAAGATTATCCAGAACGATCGGTCCTGCGCTGCCCGCATCCAGGCACCTCCCGTTACCTTCACCAGATCGTCAGTCCACCTATTGGCCCACTAAGCCCACACTGAAATATCAACTAATATCCACTGACTAAGGGTTTCCCCTTTTTATTGACATCCGTTTTCCTACCTTGACGCTAGTGTCCGACCGAAACTAGTTTTACGACCGAAACCGAAACCGAAAACGAATTTCGGCAACGGTGTCAATTTCGGCCGAAACCGAAACCGAAACCGAAACTTCCTTACAAGGCTCATATTTTGAAGGAAAAATAAATAAATGCGAAAATGCACTGCCTGAAAGAATCGCACAACCTACTCCGACTACATGACTAGCCGCGCTATAGCTTCGAAAGTAATAGACGTAGACTAATAAATTTACATTCGTTTTGTAGAATAGCTCAAATACTAATAATACAATGCAAATAAAACATACTTTAACGACCTGGTTTTTCTTGTGTTGGAAAATAACTAAAAAAGAAGTGAAAAAAGTCATGTTTTTTTCTACTTAAATCCATTCCTACTCCCTTAAAATGTATGAAACTTGTGTCTGTTTTCTACTTTACTAATAGATGATTTTATCAGCTATCGCATGACATAAAATATTTGCTCATTAGTGTTAAGGTGCCCACGCAGTCACTTGTTTTTGAAGGAAGAGGTGAATTCTAAAAATTAAAAACTGAAAGCCTTGTAATTTTTTGAGAAATGGGTCAAGCCCCAAATTTGAAGGTTTTTCATCGATAAAATTGACCATAGATCACGCCCTTAAAGTTCGATCACTAGGTACATGCCACATTGTATAATACTATAAATTAAGTATAAACTACATATGATCGTAATGCACATTCGGTTTCGGTCGTAGTTTCGGCAAGTTTGCCGCCGAAAACGAAACTAAACCGAAACTCGTGTTTTTACCGAAACTCAACCGAAAACGAAACCGAAACCGAACATTCGGTCGGACACTACTTGACGCTATAGCCGCGCGAGCCATTAAAAAAATTGGGTTTCCCCAAGGATTTAGTGCCAATATTTCCTTAGCAGCTGAAAAACATTTCAGTAGATGTCTAGAAAACGGCCTCCCCCAATGATTTGGTGTTATTCTTTCCTTAGCCTCCCAAAGGAGTTTATAGCTATGCAAAGTTCCCTCAAGGAATTGGCAGCGTCTTTTTCAGTCCATACATGGGCGATCCTGTGCTATCCGCATCCAGGCGGTTCCCGAAATCCTTCAAGAAAATTCCAAGCATAGCACGCTAGGCACATAGGGACAGTGCCCGTGCAGTGAACTGTAAAATTGCTGAACGTGAATTCAAATGCCGCGCGTCCATACTCTATGGTATGGTACGCTGCGTGTTGTTTTAACGTTCAAGTGCAGGCCCAAGATTTACTATTTAAGCCCTAATACAGTATTTTTCAACCTTGTTGATGACGCGACCCCCCGACCGTTCGCTTTTTTTTTCATGCATTTTATGTTACAAAGATGTTGTAGGGACCGAATTCTTCAAACCATACAACATTAATGCATTCGCATAATTAGATTTCAGATTAATCTTTAAAACTTAACTGTTTTTTTACTGAGGTTTTTACGACCTCTCGCGACTCCCAGAGGCGCCAGGGGATCGCCACCCACAGGTTGAAAAACACTGCCCTAATAGCAACATACATACAAAATACAAATGTATTAAGAGCGTTTACGCCGTTTGGCGCAAAAACAGTACTTTTTCAACCCGTTACAATCATTAACCAGTTACATTACAAATATGTTAAAGGCATAAATAATTAGGCAATTTCGTCGTCTAAATAGTTAGTTGAGAAAATATTTCGATTAGTATAGTATTTAAGAGTTCTATCAAGATAAGTCCACACAGGTTTTCAAATTTCCACTTTAGCGTCAGTTTACAAGCTGAAATTTTTATATTAATACTGTGAAAACGATATAACAAACATTTATATCCTATAGCATAGATCCTTAGGCAAATGGTTAGTTGAGAAAATTCTTAGATTTAAGCATTTTACAATAAGAAATCACAAATTCGAAGAACGTGAAATACCCAAAAATCAAAGTGATTTTTACACCATTATTCTTCTTTAATTCAACATAAAAATAGCTTAATATAATAAAATAACATCTTCTTTAAAATATTTACTTTGAAACGATATATAATTAATTGTTATTGTTTTGCTATAAACATTTGAAAACTATTAAAAAACGCCGCGCGCGAATCATTTCCAATGATGCCCCTTGAAACGCCGCGCTTCGCGTAAACGCTCTTAACATTTGTGTATTATTACAGGAACTAGAAGGCACGTCGGCACCTGTGAGTACCGTAGACCCGGTAAGCGCGTCTTTTCCCACCAACCCTCACAAGCTGATCCTGGAAGCGCAGAGCGACTATCTCAACGCGTACATCACTTATAACGACGAGTAGTGTGTGGGAACGATCATAATAAAGCCTTGGTTACACCCAAGCGGAGAGATGTTTTTTTTTTTTTAGTGGCAACCAAACCTATCTGGGAGATTTATTTCTGCCAATGTCGAGTGAAAAATAATTGACATAGTTATCAATAGAACGTGGGAGTTCTATTGATTTTTCATGGATTCCGTGGAGTTAAGTATGCCCGTAAGCAGGTTTCGAGACGCCACCGGGTCCAAAGCGGGTTGTTCATACGACAACCCACTCGACACTCGATGCGCGCTCAAATTCGAAGTATTTCAATGTTTTTTATAATTTATCACTGCACTGCACTTTAGAACACAAAATAACACCAAATTTGTACACTAAAGTCCATTAAATAATAAATTGAAACCATTAAAACAGATCGACCATGCTTCCCGTTCAATTACCCTCCACGGAATCGGAGATGTGTTTGAATAACCAATCAGCCCCCCTAGAATGGCAAAACGTGACAGTTATAATGTCTAAAGACCTTAGACTTAGGCCCAGAACAGACGGTGAAACGCAACTGCAACGAAACTGCAACTTTGTGATGATTCTGATGAATGAAACTGAAACTGAAAGTTTCAAACTGGTCGCGTCATGTGTGGTCTCTCAACGGACGCTGTGGCAGAAACTTAGATGCAACTCAAAAGTAACTAGCAGTTGCAGTTTCGTTGCGTTTCATCGTCTGTTCTGGGCCTTAGACTAGCTTTTTCGTATGGAGTTACATAGCTCCGTGAACGGATTCGATTTTCGATTCGATCAAACAGTGCCATTTGTCAAAACTCCATACAAAAAAGGCTTTTCGACCACTTTTCGACTGGTTTGCGATTATAATGTGCACTTTGTCTAGACCCACTGCAGATGTTGTTATTAATTTATTTTATTTTTGATTTTATTTGTTTAACAATGTTTCAACAGCATTTAATTGTACATAAATGTGTAGTTATTTCAACATCACCTCTCCACTCAGCTTCGGTTCGGAACTATGATTGGTTATTCAAGCAAATCTCCTCTCCTCTCCGCTTGTGGAAACCGGGCCTTAGAATGGTTTTGCATTACGTCCGGTACGAATTCGTCAAAATACGGATATAGAAAACTACTTAAGAGAAGATATTGGATGACAGATATTGGATCAAGCACGTAAACTAACACACAAATAATTCTATGATATTCCGGACCGTATTTCCATGGATTCGAATCGAACCTAGTGCGAAACCTAACTCCTTGTGTCGTAATATCGGATAAAAGTTATGATTGTAAAGCTGCGCTATTTTGTATTTGATTATTATTTAATTTGACATTATAAATGATTTGGTTGACTTTCAATAACAGAAGTTTTATGTGACGTCAAAGGTGGATACATTTTGAACGTTCTGCGTCATTTTGTTCATAATAATTGGCTTACATTATGTAAATACAATCGAATCATCATACGTCTAAAACACAATTGAATTTTTGCTGACGTTATGACGTAATAAAAACGCCCTTACGTACCAACTGATGTGCTATGTACAGTTGGCGTCAAATAGTTCGTGACACCCAATGACCAAAAAGTTGATAACACAACCTTATTCCAATTGTAACAAAGCCGTGCTGCGAATTTTTTGACTACTTTGTACACTGGTCATCATAAAAATCGACCCACCCGCGACAAGCACTTTCAAACGTATGCATCCCCACTTCCCACCAATATTACTATACTATATTACCATTTAAATGCCTAGTTCTGTTATAAACTTCATTTCATTAAAGGAAAGGTTTTTACCCCAAAAATGTGTCTGTAGAAGAATCCAGAGTCACTTCTTCAAAAAATAGGTAGTTACGCTTGAGCCAACTTTTATGGCTATAAAACTGTTAAGTTGGGATTAATCGCTATCCATCTGTTAAAGAGGACACGTGAGATCATTATTTGGTTTTATAACCATAAAAATTGGTCTAATTGATCCCAGAGGTGAGCCCAAAGTGAGGTCTTTTTTCAAGTTTTTGAAGTCACATTTATTGTATATGTTAATCGTTTATTAGGAAATTAAATGTGTTTTTCTTTAAGGATATTTATTGGGCTTTCAAATAACACCAATATTGTTGGGGTACCATGATTGTGTCAGTAGAAACGAGTTTTCCTGTAAAACGTAGGTAGGTGGGCCGATTTTTGTGATGACCAGTGTATATTTCTCTCTGTTTGTATCTATGTCTTGCCTGCTTGTACACCTTTCTTGGAAATAAAAAGTTATCTATTCTACTTTGGGTGTTACGAAATAATTGACACTGACTGTACCTATAATTTCAAAGTAAACTGGACTATAGTGGGCGCCACTGGTGACCTAATGCAATGTTATCTTTTCTCTGTTATAATCGAAGCTGTTCATATACGATTAACGTTTTACATCCGTTACGCTTGAGTATTATCAGAATAAGAAGTTATATTCACCATTACAAGTAGTAATGTAGTGAAATATGTTTAAGTATTTCGTTGCAATTAAAGTGTATTATTATAGTTTATTAGATTACAGAGTGTAGGGTGTGCGCACATTTTAATTTCGTAGTTGAATATTCGACAGGCAAATTGTTATTGTGTAATATTTATATTATGTATTATTTTCTTTATATTTACAGTCAAAGGACGATAGATATCTATGTATTTTCTTTATGATTAGTTAATCGAGGATAGATTAAATGAAATTAAATTCATTGAATAGACTAAAAACTAAATTGTCTACGCCTCAAATAAGACTAAATAGGTTTGTGTAGCTTGATATGTAATTTTATTGTAAATAATAAAGTGGAAACAGATTAATATTAATTTGTAATGTATCTTTAATATACGATATAATTAGAAGAAGTTATTTTATTTAACCGTTACACAGCTAGACGGCTTCAGCAATACGGTCACCGTATTTTAAACTTTATATTCATTAAATAAAATCGAAAGGACACAGGGGAAGTGATAACAAAATGAAAGAAAATTTGAAATACTCGTACGTTTTATTTTGTACATTGTTCATAGTAAATAACAGCAATCACTTTCATTGCCTCAGATAAAGTCACTTCCAGTGTTATTGTCACGGCAGAAGGTACATCAATTGACATTTACCTAATTAGCGACCAGTCCACTGTCTTTTACCCGCTTTTTTCAATTAAAAACATTAATTGACTAGTTTGACCATTTCAGAAATTACATTTTAAGGTAAATAATAAATTGTCATAGTCAAACTGTGAATAATAAATCTACTGTATAACTCAGCCAGTGCCTGAGTTATGGGAGCGGCATGGGAGGTGTGAAATTGACATATTGTGACGTGACAGAGCGTACAAATCTGACGCACATTTGAAATCTTGATGACATCTCAAAAACACCCTTCTGTGCCGCTCCTATACCTCAAGCAATGACCCAGTTAGGCCCAGTTTTTTGATTCATAGTTAAAATAACTAATTGTTAAATTTTGCTACTAATGGTTAAATATGAACAAATGTAAACTAATAGTTAAAAATGTACTAAAAGTCAAGCTAACCATTGTTCGAAAAACGTTTTTTTCAGATATTTCACCACTTGTCATTTGACATCTGTCAAATTTAACTATTGGTTATTTTAACTAAGAATCAAAAAACTGGGCCTTAAGCGTTAGACCTATCATTTCAAATCTCAAAATATCTTTGTTTTAACTTTTTGACAGTGGACTTGCATATTCGATTAAACCGTTCAACTACAACTAATTATAAACTCTCCAATAACCTAAACAATATCTTTGGAATTATTGCACGTTATCTCTAAAACAATCATTAGAGCTCTTTAGTCTATGACAGCGTCAAACGGTGCAAATGTCAATGTCAAACGTGACATCTCCCTCGTATAATTTTATGGCCACGATTTGATTACATTCACATTTTTGTAAAGGGGAGTTATCAAAAGATATGGGCAGTCGGGATTTGCTCAGATCATAAAATGTGTATCACAACCAAAAATATTGAGCATAAAAAATATCACACATCAACGCAACATACAAAAACTTATAAATAGTTAAAATAGCTAATATACAGAAAAGTAATAATAATATACATTATTTTAAAGAAATAAATGGAATGGAAGTTTACAAATTGGAATGAATAATAACATTAAGTCTATGATAATCTTTGCCCTGCATGAAATCTTAACAATCTAACATTTATGTTAAAATTAACAACATCAATAACCGTTTAACGAATAATTTAATATAACATATCATTATAATTGAGAACTATTATAATTGTTTTAGGCTAACACTTAAAATAGCTTACCTTAGTGTATAGCATAGCCAATATAACAAGTGTTCAAATAAGGCGCGCTACACACTCACGACAAATGATAATAAATAGGACGACGGCAGTTTCAATAAATATAATTTCGCTAAATATACTGCCATCATCGTAGCAAAAAAAACCTTGTTTTGGAATTATTGGACGTAAGCTCATTTATCAGAAATAAAGACGAGCGAAATACTCTTTAGGCGTTTCTAAAATAAGCCTCAATATTGTTTGATCCCGCCCGACTTTTCTATCGTTGCGTGCGACAAAGTCGTAAGTGTGCGAGCGGCCTGCGGTCACAGAAGGGCAGTAGTCATCTTAGAATAGTCTATGGCACGAAGTTCCAGCTTCGATCTCTTTAGAGCCCTTTGTTGTAGTACAGCTCTTTTGCTTTGGGGAAATTATATTTTGTCTTGGCCTGTGAAAAGAGAACAAGATATTAATTGAAGGATAAAGACAATCGAGTATCGCTATGTATCGTATGATACGAATATCGACAGTGTTTACTCTTATGAGTCACCCTAAATCGAAATATCAGTACTGTCGTGCCCCCACCAAGTCGAGCAAAAAAGCGGCATGGCCGTACCATCCTTTTCTCGAAGCAATTCAGGCCATTTTCGACCCCCTGTATCATCGTTGTGGATTAATAATTACAGTACAAGGCTAGCGTTTGGAGTACATGAAAATAACTTTTAACAAAAATATTATTGGTACAACTAGGTCCGATATTGTCACGCAGTCTCACCAGGAACAGCTGGAACGGGATGGCCATCAGGTAGTGACAGAACAGTCAAATTCTCAGTTCTGTCAAACTCTCATCATCATCATCATCTCAGCTATAGGACGTCCACTGTTAAACATTGGCCTCCTCCAATGCTTCCCATGCTGCCCGGTTGGTAGCGGCCTGCGTCCAGCGCCTTCCTGCTACCTTTATGATGTCGTCGGTCCACCTTGTGGGAGTGTCCCACGCTGCGTTTTCCGGTACGCGGCCTCCACTCCAGAACCTTGCTGCCCCATCGGCCGTCAGTTCTGCGTACTAGTGCCCTGCCCATTGCCACTTCAGCTTGCTAATCCGTCGGGCTAACTCTACTGACTTTCAACTCAGGCTTCAAGCTCTACATCGATGGCAGCGCGCTGCGGCAAACGTCACGCAGAGTCCCACCAGGAATAGCTGGGACTACCGACTTTCCCACAGTAAAACAGTCATGGTAAGAGTTCTTAATTGTCTCGTTTTATCAAAGTATACTTATTACTTACCTTTAACTCGCGCTTTTCATGTCCCAGCCAGTTCAATATTACTTTAACCCTAGCACTGCTTCGTGACAGTAAATGGGTCAGTTTTGAGAACTTCTCTTCTTGTTACCGGCTATAAGCGAATCCTGCTGACCTTCAACTCCGGCTCCAAGCTCTCTACATCGATGGCGGCTCGCTGCGGGAATATAGCGCAGCATAGTGGCGTGGCAAATGTCACGCAGAGTCCCACTAGGAACAGCTGGAACGGGATGACGGCCATCGGGTGGTGGCAGAACAGTCAATTTCCAGTTGTGTCAAACGCTACTGACCTTCAACTCAGGTTCCAAGCTTTCTACATCAAGGGCAGCAAGCTAGGGAAATATAGCACAGCGGCGACGAAAATATGACAGACGAACAGCTGAGAATTCTGACTTCTTGTTACGGGCTGTAAATTATCCAGTGCTGGCAAAGCATACTGACCAACTCAGGTTTCAAACTCAACAAAAATGGCGGCAAGCTGCGTGAATATAGAGAGAGTCCCAGAAACTATTGACTTCTTTTTGTTACCAACTATAGCCAGTTTCATCTTAGGGGAAAGTATATCCGACTACCAGTCCCACTATACTGACCTTCAACTCAGGCTCCAAGCTCCCTACATCGATGGCAGCACGCTTCGGGAATACAGCACAGCATAGTAGCGTGGCAAATGTCACGTAGAGTCCCACTAGGAACAACTGGAACTACAATTCTTCTGCTGTCAAACTCTACTGACCTTCAACTCAGGCTCCAAGCTCTCTACATCGATGGCGGCTCGCTGCGGGAATACCTATAGCGCAGCATAATGGCGTGGCAAATGTCACGCAAGAGTCACACCAAGAACTATCCAAGAGTAGAACAATCAAGGTAAGGAGGTATTAAAAAATCCGCACCAGGGACTACCTACTGACTATTCTCCTTGTTACCGGGAACGTAGGTATATCCAGCTATTAAAACATATTGACCTTCAACTCAGGCTCCAAGCTCTCTACATCGATGGCGGCTCGCTGCGGGAATATAGCGCAGCATAGTGGCGTGGCAAATGTCACGCAGAGTCCCACCAGGAACAGCTGGAACGGGATGACGGCCATCGGGTAGTGGCAGAATAGGCCGCGGCGCGTCGCGTATGCGGTTATAAGTGGCGTCAAAGCTGGAAAGAAACGAAGGTTCGGTAAATATACCGAAAAACCTTTTTTCCAATAAGAACTCAATAGAGTTCTTATTGGAAAAAAGGTTTTTTGCACTGAAAAAATGTTTGGTTACTGCTTACACTACAAAAGTGACCACCGAACACTTTGGTCATGAGTAACAAAATGTTGTGTAAATTAAACAAATAATTCTGTAGTGAGCTAGACTTAGTTTGGTTAAAGTTTACACTTAGTTCGCCTGTCACTTTTTTGTGTAAGCTGTAACCAAAAATCTTTTTCAGTGTGAATCTTGCCCGTTTTCATCGACAAGCCCATGGGTAGTTCTATTCTAGTAGGTGGTTCCTCAAATTTAACACTTACAAATTTCGGGCTTGTCGGTGAAAACGCATTAGTTCATCTGATTGACTTGCAAGTGTAAGTTTAGTCCGTAAGTGTCATAGCGTGTGAATTCCCCCATCCCTCCGGGCTAGAATGCCCCTCTCCTGGGCCAGAATGCCTTCCCCTGGGCCAGAGTGCCATTCCCTGGATCAAACGAATGCCCTCCCTTGGGCCAAAATGGCCTACCCTACCCTAGACCAAAATACGCGATCTGGGCCTGAATACCCTCCCGTGGGACAGAATGCCCTCCCCTGAGACAGAATGGCCTCTCCTGGGCCAGAATGCCCACCCCTGGGCCAGAATGCCCTCCCCTGCGACAGAATGGACTCTCCTGGACCAGAATGCCTACCCCAGGGCCAGAATGCCCTCTCCTGGGCCAAAATACTCCCCCTGGATACGCTTATAGTTTTCATATTATAATGACCACGTACCGGAAAGCGCAGCGTAGGACGTCCACCCACAAGGTGGACCGACGACCTCATAAAGGTAGCGGGAAGATGCTGGATGCAGGCCGCCACCAACCGGCCATTGTGGAAATCATTGGGGGAGGCCTATGTTCAGCAGTTTACGTCCTAGGGCTGAAATGATGATGATGATGATGATGAATGAAATCAAGTGGCAGTGGGCGGGGTACATAGCTCGTAGAGACGATGGCCGTTGCGGCAGGAAAGTCCTCGAGTGGCGACCACCGGCTGGAAGACGTAGCGTGGGCAGGCCTCCTACTAGGTGGACCGACGATCTGGTAAAGGTCGCGGGAAGAGCCTGGATGCGGGCAGCGCAGGACCGTTCATTGTGGAAAACCTTGGGGGAGGCCTTTGTCCAGCAGTGGACGTCCTATGGCTGAAATGATGATGATGATGAATGAAATCAAGTGGCAGTGGGCGGGGCACATAGCTCGAAGAGACGATGACCGTTGGGGCAGGAAAGTCCTCGAGTGGCTACCACGGGCTGGAAGACGTAGCGTGGGCAGGCCTCCTACTAGGTGGACCGACGACCTCATAAAGGTAGCGGGAAGGCGCTGGATGCAGGCCGCCACCAACCGGCCATTGTGGAAGTCATTGGGGGAGGCCTATGTTCAGCAGTGGACGTCCTATGGCTGAAATGATAATGATGATGATGATGATGAATGATCACTCACTCATGCCGGGCAGCGCCATGATGACTCGCGAGATGCACACGAGCGAGATGCCACGCATAGCTGCTGTCTTGCTCTCTCCCACGCGCTGCCCGTCCGCGGTAAAAACTGGTGTGCCGTTCAGGATCTCGCTGGAGTAGAGAGATTTA
This sequence comes from Ostrinia nubilalis, assembly GCF_963855985.1. Taxonomy (NCBI): domain Eukaryota; kingdom Metazoa; phylum Arthropoda; class Insecta; order Lepidoptera; family Crambidae; genus Ostrinia; species Ostrinia nubilalis. The sequence goes on along the minus strand of NC_087111.1, from coordinate 7,595,604 downwards.
ATGGTAAGATTAAAAGGCGATTGTTGAGTGTAATCATTTAACTTTTTTCAGTGAAAACAGCGCCTTTGACAAACTTAGGTATAACAGTTAGGTACAAAGCACAACTCTATACCAACTTTTTTGTCCAACAACATGCAATGCATGTAAAACGAGCATGTGATATGTATTCTAGCAAATAAGTTATTGAATTTGAATGTCAATAAATATTATGTTTAGCAAACGAGAACTCAACAAATCACGGTTCTCCTTTCCGTAGATTCATGAGCTTTCTCAAAAGCGCCTTAACACGACTGTGGGCTGTATTATTATAACCACAACGCGCCACGATTTGTTTCTTCGCTCTAAGAACCTTTAAGTAGCACTTATGCAAAGGTTTTGGGTCTTTGAGATTCATTCCTTCACCATAAAGTATTATAGAGATTTCTTACCTGCTCCTCATCATGGGGATGTTGATAAAGTTGGCGCCGCACACGGCTGCGAATGGCACAAACCGCGCGTACATGGGATTCTTCATTTTCTGGAAAATAAAGCAATAAAACCATTTTATATTGAGAAAATATGATTAGGGATGAAATGTTTTAGCGTTGTACAACGAATATCTAAATAAATAGTAATAACATCTCGTCCATATTGGAGACCTTTGACATCACGATGTTTCAGAAACAAATAAGGACTTAGGCTTTGTTATAGGTTTTTCTTTAAATCTGGATTCCAGTTTTCTCAAAATATGAAGTTCAAAGATAGATTCTATTTTGTGTAGTAAGTAGGTATAGTTGTTCGTTGGTGATTTGTCTGGAGGTGTGCAAACTATCATAAAAGGTTGTATTTTCTAATTTAGCACAAAGATGGCTCATGCAATGTCCATTAACACTTGCGAGTTTGCGTAAATAAGCGCGTGTCTACAAAGCCTACCAACGTAGCGTCGTGACGTGATCTCTTTGCACAATGAATAAACTGTTGAAGGAGGTTTAACCCATCTCGTCATATTTGTCTTTGAATAAAACAATAAAAAATGCTATTAAAACTTTATACTTTCTATTTTTAAGAAAAATAAATATATATCTTAGATAAACGGCTTGAAATCATCTCCAATTTGAGGAATCGCTATGTTATGCGCGCATTGAGATTGGGTTTTAGTTTTTTCTTCTTCGAGTCTCACTTTGATAAAAAAGATTGAGTTCTTTATAGTTTTGTCTCTGCTCGAAAATTATATTTTTATGACGCGAAAGATCTTGTTGATAAAAAGGTTTAAAATTTTTATTATAAAATAAAACATATCTACGTTTAGAAGATACGTAGTCGTATAAATAGTGTGAAAATGGATCACTTGCTTTGAAAAACCCTAAGAAGTTAAAAATGTTTTGAAATAATCGAAGTCGTTCTTGGTTTATAAACATGTCAAACTACCACTTGGGGCAATTGTTTCATATTATGAGGGTCAATTGCATATCAATCACGGGTTAGAATTGGAAATATTTATGCAGCGCGAATTGCAGGTAAATGTTAACAGTCATGAACGGCTCTTTCGCTTTTTGGTCATCATTAAGATGGTCACTCTCGTGTCAGTCAGACTTCATTTTTACTGTCTGAATCGGACCAACAACTTATACGTTGCTCTCATCATCATCATCATCATCTCAGCCATAGGACGTCCACTGCTGAACATAGGCCTTCCCCAATGCTTTCCATCCCAGATAGCAAGCGAACTTGCTGCAAACATGATTTTTATTTGAAATTAGATTGTCACGTCAAATATGACAAATCAAGTTTGTGGCAATATTGCTGTAAGCTTTTTGATTTAGGTATGATGTTTCAAGGCTTTTTTAATTTTGAAGCAAGTTTGCATTTTGCGCTATGTTTCAAAGATGAAGTATCAAGTTTGTTTTTTGTTTGTTACAAACTTGCGTTAAACTGTCATACGCATGGAGCAAATAATCAGTGTTGCCAGAAGGTTACTTTTGTAACCTTTTAGGTTACTTTTGAACTGCATTGGTTACACTAATGAAAAGGTTACTTTTAGGTGATTTTTCAGAAATTGTAGAATTAACTTTTACAGGTTATTCAGTAAAAATATTAATAGTGACAATTTAAAAATTATGTCATAAACTGCATTTAAACATGAATTTGATTTATTATTTGTTAAAGACAATGAGTTTTAGCAAATGTTTTTTTGATAATAAAACGCAAATCCATGAAACGGTTTTATACGACCGGTCACTTTTCGGTCTTCATGGAATGGTCAAAATTTCGAATTTAGGTAAACATGAACCATCCATGAACAACCTTACACAATCGCTCCGCACCCCCCCCCCCCCCCCGTATGAAGGTTACTTTTTATTCAAAAAGGTTACATTTTTTTATATTTCTGGTAATTTCTGACAAGACCCGACTGGCAACACTGCAAATAATCACTAGTGGTCATACGCCAACGTCACTCGCCCGAAGCCATAAAAAAGAAAACAAAAACTTCCGGTTCCGGAAGAAAAAACAGCCAAGTGTTTTGCATTTTTGCAGCATACTCTCTTCTAATCTGTGTTTTGCAGTGCACAAAATCAGTGGTAGAACGTAGAACCTACAAGTTTTTTTGTTTTGCACGGTGTTTTATTTAATAAACGCTTCTGTTGTGCGAATTGGACGCGTGACGTGCTGAAGATTAAAGGTTAGTTCATTTATTTTTACTTTTACAAACAGAATTAATGATAATATGTAGTTCATATCTATCCCTTAAACCTTATTTACCTACTTTCAAACCCAGGCAACGTGTTCCAAGTGTTCCTAACCCTAAATAGTTCCTGCATGTTCGATCCTGTTTAGTTATGCATATTACTCAATATCTATTTCTAATTATCTATGTGTAACAGAAAGGTGTTATTGTAAGTTGTAAATGTACATCGTGGACCCTGTCTTGCACTGCAATTGGAAAATAATACATAAATAGAACGTCTAAAATTAACAAATATCCTCAAATAAAATAAATTAATTGCTGTACAGTGACTGACATTGATGGAAAAGTCATAGTTTTTCCTTTCAATAATTATCATGTTGCTATGAAAATGCTACACTCATAACACTTCAAAATTGTAAATGTAAATATAAAATACCCCCTAAACATCCTATCCACCTTATCATGTACTTTTATCCTACCTCGTTTAATTCTTAAAATTGTTAGTTATGTCTTAGCAAAGGTAACATAAATTTCCTCCTACATACCTATCTATTATTATATAATATAATTATAATTAATAGTGTTATTTGGTTTCAGACTTTGCATAATGGAATCAAAAAAATTTTTTTTGGTTACATTTTTAGATGAAGATGATGCTCCTGGCATAGTTTCATCAAAGTGGTTAAGATACCAACACTTGTTATTACCCTAATGTATGCACTGAAGAAATCAAAAACAAACTTGAAGAAGATGCCTGCACCTGAAGCAACATGGTCACAATATCAAATAAAAATACTTAAAAGTTATGGTAAAATAATTTTCTTTATTTTTGTATTGCTAAGTTATAACTAGATTCTACTATTGTGAGACTTTTTTATTTATTTCAGAAACTTATGGCGAAGCACGATTACATTTAAAAAAAGCGGAAGAAACCTGAAATTTGGACTCAGACGAAGCAGAAAATGATGTTACAAATGAAGTGACAGTGGACATAATGTCTGCTGTAAATTACCCAGTCACCTCCGGTTCTAAAGAGGCCAAGCAAACACAACTCAAAGCTGTTAACTGCCAATCAGGTAACAGGTTTTTATAACATGCAATGAGCTTCTCTCGTCAAAGATGCAATGCGACAAAATTTCATATTTTCACTTGTTTTAGTTATGACTTTTCCATGTTTTTTTATTTGTTACAGAGTGCATTACAAACAAGCAATCCCAACTAATATTATAAATGCGAAAGTAACTCTGTCTGTCTGTCTGTCTGTCTGTCTGTCTGTCTGTCTGTCTGTTACGTTTTCCCGCTTAAACCTCGCAACCGATTTTGATGAAATTTGGCATAGAGATAGTTTGAGTCCCGGGAAAGAACATAGGATAGTTTTTATCCCGGTTTTTGAAACAGGGACGCGCGCGATAAAGTTTTTCTGTGACTGACAAAATTCCACGCGGGCGAAGCCGCGGGCGGAAAGCTAGTATGCTATACAGCAGAGTCATATGATTCAGATTGTGTCAGACCTAGCTAACCAAATGGCTGAAATCAATAGAAAATTGGATTTACCGTTAGCTAGGTCCGAAGAAACATTTTCACCAACAGATGACAATGCAGGTCTTTCAGAACTTTTGGCAAGTCTACCAGTAAAGATATTGCAAGTTTTAATAATTTCGATGACCATTTAAAAATAAACAAGAATACAGGCAATAGTATGTATAAATTAAATACTTAAACACAGGGCAAATTTTATTATTCTATGAAAACATTCTAATGCTACTTTAATTAAATTTCAGATGTCATTTTTGTCTGGTATTGGCGGCAGAAATGTAAGAAGCCTTACGACTAATATGTTGAGACGAATAATTCTAGATGATGTAGCCGAGTTGTATTCGTTAACTGGGAAACAGATGAAAAATTCGAATAAAAAGTCATTTATGAGTACAGAAACCTATAAATTAATCTTTCGTAAGTACCTTTATTTTATTACAAACTTATACAGGGTGTAAATGAATTCATAGGCAACCTTGCAGGGGGTGGCTCAGACCATCATTATGAACTTTTCCTATGACCAATTTTTCCTGTTTTCATACAAAAACTGATCACGAAAATAAAGTTGTTCATAATGATGGTCTGAGCTTCCCCCTGCAAGGTTGCCAATGAATTCATTTAGATACACCTGTATATCTCTCAATATACCTACTACTATTATTTTCTGAATCATTCGTGTTTGTTAGTGTTAATTATTTCTATTTTATTTTTCAGAAATATGTAGAAAAATCAACGAAGATGTAACTGAAGACAGTCTAAAAGAAATTATAAGTGATTGGCTAAATCAAGCTATAGTTAGACTTTCAAGAAGGTAAGATTTAATTTATTTACATTAGATGTATTTTATTTTACACTAGCGACCTGCCCCGGCTTCACACGGGTACATGTATTATACATATGTATAAAACAAAGTTGCTGTCGCTGTCTGTTCCTATATACATAAATGCTTAAATCTTTAAAACTATGCAACGGATTTTGATGCGGTTTTCAACAATAGTTAGAGGGATTTATGAGAAAGGTTATATAATAGAACCCCATACGAATCCGGGGCGGGTCGCTAGTTATACATATATTACATTATTATTACACAAGGGACAGACAGACAGCGACTTTCTTTTATACTATGTACCTAGTGATTTACAAATTTTAGATGTGCTCCTTTCAGAATTTTAACTAATAACCCCTTACCCTTATAGTAGTTTTTAAGGATTACTATAAATATATTTATTTCAGACATAGTTCATAATTTTGTTAGTAGTACAGAAACTTATACAATTAAATGTAAAATAATGTCTTAACCTGTGGTAAATATACTTGTTTCTTTTTGTTTCAGAGCAGAAACACAAAATAAAGAAAAAAACCAATAGCGGCGACCATGAAACCGATTTTTTCTCATTTAAAGTAAGATAAGATAAAAGTATAAATAATAAAAAAATATATGTTATGTTTGTTGTTTTATTTAATGTCAAACATGCATATTCATTGCAAGTTTGTTAAGGCAAACTTACATATTATTTATACAGGGTGTTAGGTAAATGGGTATATGAGCCGACACTAGCCCATGTTAACATGGGCATATAAATGGTATGGTGAAGTCAGAAATTTGATGTCATCATTTTATTTTTTTACATTTTCATACAAAATAAATTTTATAAAATCCGATTTGTATGAAAATTAAAATAATTAAAATGAAGATATCAATTTTCTGACTTCACCATACCATTTATATGCTCATGTTAACATGGGCTAGTGTCGGCTCATATACCCATTTACCTAACACCCTGTAGAAGCAGACATAATGCAAGTTTGTTAAGGCAAACTTACATATAATTTATAGAAGCAGACATAATGCAAGTTTGTTAAGGCAAACTTACATATAATTTATAGAAGCAGACATAATGCAAGTTTGTTAAGGCAAACTTGCATATACTTTATAGAAACACATTAATGCAAGTTTGTCGCTCGGAAACTAGAAAGTTTGATTTAAACTTGCCTCAAGTTTATATACTTGCCATGGCAAATTTGAAACAAAGCTTCATTTTTGATACATCAAACTTACTGCAAGTCAGATTCAAGTTTAAATTGTTATCTGGGATGTTACCCGGTCGGTAGCGGCCGGCCTGCTACCTTTACAACGACATACGTTGCTCTTATACGTATTATTTCTTATTGCAGAAATAAGTTGATGTCAACCAAACTAGGATCACTTACATAAGTAGGCAGTAAGTATGCAAAATTTTCTTCAATTTGGGAATCGAACCCAGGACCTACGGATTGACTTCAGTTGAATCGACTTCAAAATCTCGATCACCGGGATAAAGAAAGAAGGTCTAGCCTTGATTTATCATGATTGTAGGTAGGTATTATTTGACCGGGCACATGGCAGCATTAGGTCATCGCACTTGACAAATAATAAAAGATACAATACTTATTTATATCGATAACAACTATAAGTAATTGCGACATACTTATTATGAGTGACCTTTTGACATATTTCTGATATAAGTCGCGTGGCGATAAAAGAATGAATAAAAATGAGGACAGTGACATTCTGTCATCATCATATGCCTTCTAGCCAGGTTATCTGTATTGCAGCAAGATTTTGTCTCTTGCAATACCTGCGCTATATTTTCAGAACACAGGTGTTGGATATCGTCCCTATTTTTTCCGCTTAGTGGTTAAAAAGTTATGAATTTTGAATTCTAAAAGGAAATATACAAATACGATCAAGTAAGTTGTGCGTGAAACGCAGCGTGGACGTCCATCCACAAGGTGGACCGACATCATAAAGGTAGCATGAAGGCGCTGGAAGCAGGCCGCTACCAACCGGGCAACATGGAAAGCATTGGGGGAGGCCTTCCTATGTTCAGCAATGATTATGGTCGTCCTATGGCTGAGACTGCCTGAGACGATGATGAAATTGTGCGTGACAAAAGTTATGGAATGGGTTAGTTTTTGACCATGAAACGACTTGGAGTGACAGCACATCAAGCTACTCTGTGGCATTTTATTTATTCTAGTTGTAAAAGGTGATATTTTGCAACCAAGATGTAATAACACGGGATTATTCCCACCTCTCGTTCCCACCGCTGCAACTCCTGTGATGCCAAGCCAGGATCTACATACAGCTTGATTGCCCATAAAAACCCAACCTGTGAAGGTCAAGTTTGTACCGGGGGAAAGTTAAACTGTCATTGGACCCGCAACGAAATTAATCAGAAGAACACAGGAGGAGTTCGAAGTTAAGGTTCGACTTCCCTCCATCCATAATAGTGTAGTTGACTGTCCTTATTTAGTATTAAGCCAAAAATAACCTGTTGTTATGTTATGGTGGGTATAATACTGAAACCACACTCCATCATCGTGCCAAACACCCGACACACCTCCGTAAGTTCCATGACGTAGGGTGATAATGAGTTAGCCGCATATTTACGTTACGTTAACTTGAAAAATAGTGATCAATATGATACGATATTATGTAGATAACAGCGTTATTGCGATATTTGATTTATTACAGCATTTTGTGATAATAACACACTACGTTCTTTATTCAGCTGTTGTCGGCATGAAAACAATTTGGTGATTATTTAAGGTAACTTCGTCGGGTTAAAAATTGCTATGACTAAATTTTTTACAAATTTAATGGCTAAGATTCAGAATATAGGAAGTAACATTTAACTGTAGTTTACTGAAATAATGGATGGTTGGAACTTGGAATCAGACCTAAAGGTCGTGAATAATTACGAAGATAAACTCCGTGGTATCTTCAAGTTCTAATAGGTTCGCTTTTGCAATTAAAAATCCTATGTAAAGTAAGTAGTTAGCCTGATGTGTTCTCGATAGTTCAAACTTTTGTAGTTAACAAGAAGTTGCTATTGAAAAAAGTCACATCAAAGTAAAAATCTAAATAGGTACTTACTTATAAGACTCCCCGCAAACTACAGATATTGTAGCAAAGGTTACGTTTAATCATAATTAATTCATTTAAGTATTCATTGCATCATGTAGTATTGTAGTAAATGGATGTTATTTTGGTTAGGAATACAGGAAAATGTTTTACGAGCTATTTTTAAGATGTCGTTTTTAAATAAGTACTTACTTAATCTTGTTTTCTTGCGATAAATCATTATAATATGACAATTTGAGTATTATCGATCATTCTTGATGAACTGTGCCTTTGAATTGAGATAAATACTTAATCTACTTATTGATGATTTCAGAGGTATATGTCGTCCACTTGATATAGTGGTTCGTATACTCGGCCTCTAACGCCTGGTAGTCGTGGGTTCGAATCCCGTGTCGGTAAATGTGAGAGTTAAAGATCCTGTTTGAAGGTAGGTTGATAGATAGTTGTAAAAACACAAAGTAATTGTGTTGTGTGATGTACAAGAAAAATGTCTTGTACCTATACCATCTGGCCTTCACGAATAAGTATCCGTTTGTCAAAACTAGAGATAAATGCTGTCTATCAGCATAATGAGTAGTGAGTAGTAGTCATTACTTCTGAAATGTGAAAGTAAATAAATGATATGATTTGATTTGAATTTCCTACGGTAGTTGAGAGATTATTATACGTAGATAAGTACAACAGAGTTGTCATAAGTCTCGCAATCATTTTACGTGACAAAAATACTCCAACCCCCTTACTTACTACGTTAAGTATGGAAATGTCACTTTAAAACAGTGTTCAATTATAGGGTGTAACTTTTTATTATCAAGGGGGCAATGCATAATCTAAGCTAAAGACTAAAACCATTTTTTTTCTTGGCTTTCGCGGTTTGCGTTTACTGAAACCATAAGTATCCTATTTTTTATAAATCAAGGATAGTAGGACCTACTTCTTCTGCTTTCCTAACCCGACTGGTCAGCCAGTGGGTGGAGTGTGCAGGTCAAATTCGGCATTATCATCATCATTTCGGCCATAGGACGTCCACTGCTGAACATAGGCCTCCCCCAATGATTTCCACTATGGCCGGTTGGTGGCCTTCCTTAGCGCCTTCCTGCTACCTTTAGGAGGTCGTCGGTCCACCTTTCCTAATTCGGTAGTTACCCCTGGTAAAAAATAGAGGGTGCTCCTGCAGTGGAGACCAAATGACCGATGATGATGACTTACTTCTAGCTTACCTTAACTTTGCTGTTGAGGTACAGAGCCGTTCCCAACGCGCCACCGCAAGCAGCGCAGTAGGATGCAAACAGTTGTCTGGGCGAAGAAATAGAAAGAGTTAGAAATAAATTAAATAAAACAAATGGTAGGGTAAGGGACCTCGCCAATAGGCTAGTTTCCTAAAAAAAAACTTAGTCCGTCAACATTATCAAGAAATATTGGAAACGTGTAATTTTATTTGACAATCAAACAAGTAATTACGAAATAATGATGCATTGTTTCGCGTGACGTCATATAATGCTACACTTTTAAGCACGCCTTGACGTCACGGGCTACTTCTTTTGAACTTTGGCGCGCTGTATGTCTTTCAATTTTCATTAGTTTGAAAAAGTGAAAAATACGTGTCAAGTATTTTTTGATAACTCACTTAACCGACAGACTGTACATCAACCTCTTGCTTTTTTACCCAGGAAACATCCTTAACTTACTCTACTTAACTACTTACAGGCAAAATTATTTTCACTGGATTAGGAACAATAAATAGGTAGGTAAGTCAATTTGGGCAACATTGACATCTTTCACATTAGCGACAGCTGAGCGACCGGTTTATAAGGAATGTTAAGTTGTTTTTCTGAATTGTTTTCAATTTGTTTTAGGTGTACTGTACGTAGGTATTGTATTATCTATTCTTTTTTAACCAATGTTAGTGTAAAACCTGGTTTTCCTAAATCTGATTATGAAGATTTTCATGATCAAATGCAGATAAAAAAGCTAGAGGTTAAAAAGATAAAATCATCTTAACTGCAAGATCGTGGAGTAGGTAAGTATCTACTTATCAGGATGCGGGCAGCGCAGGATCGGTTGTTGTGGAAATCCTTGGGAGAGGCCTTTGTCCAGCAGTGGACGTCATTTAGTTATGATGAGCGATCAATCATAAAAAGGACTGCAATAATGATGTCACTTACGATGAAGACATGGGCGTGTCACCAGACCGGTTGGTGTAGTTGACCACGGCGTTGAACGTCTGATTCACCCACTGCCAGAACACGGTCGCGGCTGTCGTCTTGTAGAACGTGATCATTCCTGAGAACAAGCAGCTTCAGCTTAGATGTCGTCTGAAGAATCTGCTTCATTTCATTATAATTGCTGAAAAAGGTGAGATCCGGCTCGAAGGACCAATTATTAATTGTAAGCGCTTCGCTAACTCTTTTATAGTGCGAACAGCTAGGGACTGGAATTCGCTGCCTGCTGCTGTCTTTCCCGAACACTATAATCCGGGCCTCTTCAAGGCGAGTGAATGGGCACTTGTCAGAGCAGACCTATGTCATCCTAGACTGCATCAGGTGTGATTACAGTCAAGTCAAATACCTGCTAAAAAAATTGTAGGTACCCGTCTCTCGCGATTTGCTTACGCAGCAATATCAGATGTACCGACTACCGATATTACTGTTTGTAAATCTGTCTACTCTTTCAAGTTATTTCAGTTCACTAGAAAAACATACAAGTGTTATCAAACGAAATCCGAATTCCGCACCTAACTACTGTAGGTCTAGCGCCTAACTCAAACGGACAAACGTCAGCGAGTTGAGTTAAGCGCTAGACACATTTAACTACTAGATTTACTAGAAGGTAAAAATGACTCACCTCCTGTGATGATAGTGTTCATGGGAGCCTGTGACGCCATGCGGCCGATGAGCAGCATCTTCTCTCCCGTATCCGGGTGGAACGCGCTGTCGTACAGGTACTTTGTCTTCCACAGCTTCTCCTCGTCGTACCCTGGTGGCATGCGGCGAGTTTTCCTACAAGGGAGCACAGTTTCTTTTACTTGAACTTCGGGAAGAATGCGGGCTCTAGGGATTTTTTCAGATAATATTAAGAAAAGATATTTCAAGTGTGTTTTATGGTCCATGTAAGTTTGTGTACAATTTTACGTGTCTTCTGACGTCATGGCGGTAAAGTATGGTGAATGAGGCGCACTGCCTAGTATTAATAGGTGTACCTACTGATAAGCATGGAAGACTACAGGCTCTTTTCAGTAAGTTATGAAATCCCTTGTAGAAGAGTGACGGCTCACTGTCACCTATGCTCATGGTCAGGTTTACTAAAACCTGGGTTCATTTTAGATACATGCTCTGTCGTCCTAGCAGCGGTCACTCAAGACGGCAAGGCGCCAAAATGCTGCTTGCTGTCAAAACAGTGTCTAGCTCTAATGTGATGTCAAAGTTTTGACGAAAGGGGCGAGCGTCCAAAGACAATCTCTTTCTACTCCCAACAAATACCGTTGGCCCAGAATACAACCTACCTGAACTCGGTGACGACTCTCTTGGCCTCGTCGAGTTCCTGGTCGAAGGAGCGTTCATGGAGTTTGTGAGCTGCTGGACGTGAATCGCGCGGCCCATGTACGTGTTTTTATAACGTGACTTGCCGCGGTCGATCCTAAGTATGAGCTACCTGAACTCGGTGACGACTCTCTTGGCCTCGTCGAGCTCCTTGTCGGAGCGAGCGTTCATGGAGTTTGTGAGCTGCTGGAAGTGGATCGCGCGGCCCATGTACGTGCCTTTATAGCGTGACTTGCCGCGGTCAATCCTGAGTATGAGCTACCTGAACTCGGTGACGACTCTCTTGGCCTCGTCGAGCTCCTTGTCGGAGGCGAGCGCATTCATAGGGTTGGTGAGCTGCAGGAAGTGGATCGCGCGGCCCATGTAGGTGCTTTGGTCGTAGCGCGGCTTGTCGAGGTCGATCGACATCTTGGCTGATTTTTTTCTGGACTGGTTTGATTCCTGGGAAAATATGATGAGAATTATTTGGGTATTTAGAGCATTTGATAGGGGATAAGAAGAAGAAACATCGTTCTCGTCGATTACGAAAAAGCACTACTTAGTTGCTTCTATAAAATAACCCTCTTTCTGGCACAGTCGGGTAAAAATATCGGTAATTACTTTAGTATTATTGGAAGCAAAACAAACGAATCAGAGAAAACATTAGTTATGTCATCATTAGAGTACTTAGGTACACAACCATGATGCAAATTCGTTCTGTAAACATTACAGGAAATAGATCGCGACGTCATCGCGTCAGTAAACTTATTTTCATGACGTGCCTCGATAAGTAAAACATACAAACTCGTCAAAATAAACGTACTAATGTCTCCGTGTAGACTTTGCGTGACCTTTACTCTGGAATGAACTTGTGTTTCGCATAATTTGTGAGCCGGAATACAAGCTTCTTATTTTTAGTTTTTTTTATATTTTTATACACAACGAGGAAGCTCTTGGCCTGTATCTCACCTGATGGTAAGTGACGATCAGGCCGAGGTGGAAGCGAGCTTCACCCAGAATCCTCAACCACAGAGGAACTGGCTATCTTACCTCTAACTGCCGGAACACAACAATGCTGTTAACATTGTTGTTATGGCGACAGACTTTGGTAAGATGGTGGTACCTAACCAGGCGGACTTAGAACAAGCCCTACCACCAATGAAACCGAACAGAAAAATCTGCCCCCACTGGGAATCGAACCTCTCTGCGTCTGAAGCAGGTGGTCTTACCACTAGACCACAGACGCGGTTAACTTGACTACAGGGTTAACAAGTAGGTACCTATTAGCATAATCTTGAAGCGAGAATAGCCCAACGGTTGCTGTCGTTTCAGGTCGGATCCCAGGAACACGGGTTTAATTCCCGCTGCCCTTCCTGTGAACTTCGTGGTGAAGAACCAACTCGTAAGACAAGACAAGCATATGATATTAGCTAGCTTACCACAACGACTATTATTTGTAATTATTGGTGATAGAAAGTTTTGAAAATGGATCACGGGGCCGCCTAAGTCAAACTCTATATACCTACCCACCCTGATCAAGGCCTGTGTCGTAAGATAAGCTTAACTTTTACTTTTTCGGGCTTTAAATCGTGTTTTGACGAAGTATTTGTCGAAAATAAGTCTTCTGCCAGTTCTCCTCGGATCTTAATCTTGAACTGTTTATTGAGAATAATAATACATTAGGTAACTTAGATAATATTTAATGGAACAATATTACACGATTCTTATCAGGAACGCGCATTGAACCATGATGACATTTTAAGGATACTGTACAATGTTAAAACAAAATAAAAGTTAATAGATTTTTTCAAGATAGGATTTAGTATGTGTCCTCAAGAAAGACGAGTTACTTAGCTATAGGGACTAGACTAGGGACTAATCTGTTGTGGATAGGGCAAATTATTTTTTAAAACTTGTGTCAACATTTTTTTCGAAATGTTAGGCCTATAATATTTATAAATTCGAGGCAAGAATTTAAATTTTGGAACTGCGGTATTTTGCCAATTTTTTTTTATTAATATTAAAAATAGGTGCATTGAATACGCTCGCTTGGGTTTGCCAAGAAACATAATTATAGGTAGGTCAGTTTATTTAAATTTTGAAAAATAAAGTATTCACAGTTGTTCAAACATTTATATTTCACACGATTGTGTTATCTCTCTCATTAAGTAAGTAGGTGTGCTTTTATTTTTCTTTTCCGTTATCACGAAATCAGTTCTTATCAGAACTTGTTATCTGGATTATACTTGTTATTACATTTTTATATAATTCATGATTTGTTTTAGTAGGTTTATTAATTAGTAAAAATAATTATTTATTGTGCCGGTACTGTATTATTCCACACTCGTAATAAAATTCATAAAATAAATATTTTTAGGAACCAGAAGCGGGTAGCGTTAAAAAAAAACAACAAATAACAAACTAAAATAACATTTACTCAAAATAATGATTTTACAAAGAAATTGGAATCAAATCAAACAGCCACTAATTTACACAAAAATAATCACCACCAAAAATAATGAAAAGATACGACTTACTGCAAATCGGGCCGATCACCAATCCAACAACCTCACCGCTCGGAGTCGCTCGGGCAAATGAGTTTCCCATGCGCCGAGTGCCTCTTTTATAGGCGTTGGCGGTGATGCCACTCGATTTGAAATAAATCGTAACGGACTATCCTAATACGGCCTCTCCTGAACGTGCGCCGTCCCCGGCCGCATCTTCAAGAAGAGTTCCTCGAAGAGCTGGTGAAAGTCGGTGACACAGCCTCAGCCGGGTCATCGTCATCACTCAGCGCGAGATCCGCCCGAAGTATGTCCTCAGGCGTGTCTTGCGTGGAGTCTCCTGAAGAGCCGGTGAAAGTTGGTGACACGGCTGCAGCCGGGTCATCGTCATCACTCAGCGCGAGATCTGCCCGAAGTATCTCCTCAGGCGTATCTTGTGTACCCTCGGAGTCAGCATGGGATGCCGAAGGGCCAGCCTCAACATCGTCATCATCACCCTCATAGCCTGTAGATGTAAAATAAATTATGACTTACAAAGCAGTCTCACAACATGTGCCTATTCATTCATTCCTCACACATACAAGGCCCTCTTTCAGTAATACACACAAGCTTAGCTATTTCGTCAACTGCACTAACGCTTCATACTTCCAAAGAATTCCATACACACGTGTCACTCATTCTCATACTCCTATCTGTACGTACAGACCCCATAATAACCAC